>NC_081557.1:99158948-99255452 GCF_022355385.1 Mustela nigripes
AAAATGTTAATTAAGAGTTTCATATCTGGAAAACCACCCTTCCCAGAAGGGAGTTATTAAAAATATTTTCAAGTAAATAAAAGCTGAATTTATTGCCAGTACAATGACACGGCAAGAAATGCTAAAGTCTTCAAACAAAAGAGAAATAATACAAGTGTAAATTCAGCTCAGCAGAATGGTGCTAGAGATGGCAAATACATAGGTAAATCTTTAACTATATTTTCTTCTTTTAAGTTTTAAAAAAACTACTAATTTTGTAAACATTGTATCATGCAGACTTTACAACACTTAAAGAATAAAGCCTATGGGAACAATAGAACACAGTTTGAAGATAAAAAGAATGTACCATTATAGATTCTTACATTTTTATATGTAGTTACAGAATATTAAAATGAAGTAGAGTATGAAAAAGTAAGAATATACACTGTAATCACAGAAAACTCACTTTAAAGAAATAAAATGAAATCTTGAAAAAGTACAAAGCTGTAGGCATCATACTTCCTGATTTCAAACTATATTAAAAAGCTATAATAATTAAAACGGTGTGCCATTGGCATGAAAAGCAGACATGCAGATCAACAGAACAGAAGAGAGAGACCCAAAGCAAATCCATACATACGTGGTCAATCAATTTACAGCAAGGGGAACAAGAATCTACAACGGGAAGGGACTATTTCTTTAACACACAGTGTTGGGAACTGAACTCGCATGTGCAAAAGGAAGAAAATGAGTCACTTCCTTACACACAAGTTAACTCAGAATGAATTAGAGACTGGAGCATAAGACCTGAAACCATGAACCAGGAGTTTTCCTAGAAGAAAATACAGGTCACAGCCACTTGACATGGGTCTGGGATAGGATTTTTGGATTTGATTCGGAAAGCAAAGGCAACAAAAGTGCAAGAAAATAGGACTATATCAAACTAAAAAACTTCTGCAGAGAAGGAAAAAAAAATCAACAAAGTGAAAAAGTAATCTACTGAGTGGAACAAAATGTTTGCAAATTATAAGAGGTTAATATCCAAGATATATTAAAAATATAACTCAATAACAAAAAATAAACAATCTGATTTAAAAATGGGCAGATGACCTGACTAGTCATTTTTCAAAAGATGTACAGATGGCCAACAGACACATGAAAATATTCTCAGTATAACCTACCATGAGGAAAATGCAAATGAAAACCACAATGAGCTATCACCTCACACCTGTTATTAAAAAGACAAGAAATAACAAGTGGTGGTGATTACATGGAAGAAAAGGAACTCTTCTGCACTGCTGGTGGGAATGCCAATTATTGCAGTCACTGCGGAAAACAATACGGAGTCGTCTAAAAAAATTAAAAATAGAACTACTGTATGATCCAGCAATTCCACTTCTGAGTATTTATTTAAGGAAAACAAAAACACTAACTCTAAAAGATAGCTATATGTTCATTGTGGCATTGTTTATAATAGCTAAGAAATGTAAACAACTTACCTGTCCTTTGATGGATAAATGGATAAAGAAATTATGATATATGGCTTTCACTTAGCACTATGCTAAGTGAAGTAAGTCAAACAGAGAAAGACAAATTTTGAAATACTGTATAATCTCACTTATGTATTGAATATTAAAAAAAAAAACAACTCATAGATACAGAACAAATTGGTGGCCGTGAAGCAGTGGGTGGGGGTAGTTAAAATGGGTGAAGGTGGTCCAAAGGTACAAATTTGCAGTTACAAAATAAATAAGTCATGAGGACATAATTATAGTATATGGCTATAATTAATAATAATACTGTATTGTAATTTGAAAGTTGCTAGAACAGATCTCAAAAGTTCTCATCATAAGACAAAGGTCTGTAACTATGTGCAGTGATAGATGTTAATTAGAATTATTGTGGTCATTTTGCAGTATAAACTGCAAAAATGCAGTTTATACAGTTTATACTGACTAGGTGTTGCTAAAATGCAAGCAGAAAAAAACAATTTTAATTATAAGAACTACTGATTATCTCAAAAGAAGACAGGTAAAGAGAAACAAACAGAAAATTGATTAAACAAGTAGAACGGAAATGGAGAAGAAACTATGAATACAGAAAGCACTATGATTAAGACAGCAATTGTCCGAATAGAGTAAAAAAGAAAAAAAGGGAGGGGAAATGTCACCTAAAAGATTTGCACCACAATTGGAAAAACAGAGAAAATTTTTAAAATATTGTGAACTGAATGAATTTGAAAATACAAAATTTGTGGGATGCACCTTCAGTAATGCTTGAAGAGGAGAATATATACGTTGAAAGTCTTATATTAGAGAAGAAGAGAACCTTAAACATAAAGTAAGTAGGTAGAAAAATAAAGAACATAATATAATAGGAAATGGGCTACTATAGAGAAACATAGCAAAGCCAAAAATTACTTCTTAAAGAGACTAATAAAACTTGAAAATCTCCATCAAGACTGACCAAGAAAAAAAGAAGAGGAAGCACAAATTATCAACTGGAGAATGCAAGAGAAGCTAGTGTTCCTGATGCTACAGACTGGGGAGCGGGGCAGCAAACTCTATGGGCCACAGGCCAAATCAGCCACTACCGGTTTTTGTAGAGAATGCAAGCTAAGAATGATTTTTACATTTTAAAATCATTGAGGGGAAAAATAAACCAAAAGGAGAACAATATTTTGTGACACATGACAATTATATGAAATTAATATTTCAGTGCCCACAAATAAGGTTTCATTGGAGCTCAGCGAGGCTATCATTCACATGGTATCTGTGCCTGCTTTCCCACTCTAACAGCAGTGTTGACTACTTGTGACAGAGAGAAGTCACCTAAATCCTAAAAGACTTACTATCTTACTACTGTAAGAAAAAAAGCTTGCTAAGCCTTTCTATAAACATTAAAAGGTAACAAAGATATATTACTTAATATTTTATGCTAATAAATTCAACAATTTAGGGGAAATAAACACATTTCTAGAAAAAACACAACTTACCAAAACTGACACAAGAAGAAATAAAATATGTGAATACTTACTAGATACTCAATTTGTAATTAAAAACGTTCCCCCAGGGACGCCTGGGTGGCTCAGTTGGTTGGACGACTGCCTTCGGCTCAGGTCATGATCCTGGATTCCTGGGATCGAGTCCCGCATCGGGCTCCCAGCTCCACAGGGAGTCTGCTTCTCCCTCTGACCTTCTCCTCGCTCATGCTCTCTCTCGCTGTCTCTCTCTCAAATAAATAAATAAAATATTTAAAAAAAAAAAAAAAAAAAAAAAAACGTTCCCCCAAAAGTGATCTTTACTGTTTATTTTGCCCTCCACTTTAAGGTCTGCAATCCAGCTGGAATTAAACTTAGTCTACAAAGCCACTTGGACCTGGAATTTACTTTTGGGGTTTAGAAAAGAGTTTTTAAGCAAAACATAAAAAATACCTATCCTAAGGAATAATACTGAGAAGTTGAACTACTTTCAAGTTAAGAACTTTTGTTCATTAGTAGATTCAAGAGAATAAAAAGGCAAGCCACAGATGGGAGAAGATATTAGCAACTCATATCACCAGCAAAATATTCATAACTAGAATACAAAGAGAACTCCTACCAATCAATTTTTAAATGAACAACAGAACTGGACAATCATTTCACAAAAGAAGAGAAGACAATAGTCATGGTAAGAGTGCTGACCATCCTTATTTACGAGGGAAAGGCAAATCAAAACACAGTAATAAACCCTTGTTGTTTGCAGATCTATCTATCCATTCCTCTCCTTCTGGGAGTATCTAATAACTTTATAATCAAATTTCCTTTATAAAACTACCTCTCCCTTCTCAGCTGTGTGGTATGGGTGTGATTCAACTCAACCTTAACTCTAGGGACAGAACTTGATGGAGCCCAGATCATTAACGTACCCTATTTTCTAGGCCATGATCTTTGGTATGACTGTGATACCGAATCAAGACCAGTGAAACATAACTCTGCAACTTGAAGCTACAGTTTCAAGTAGAAGAAACCTCTTCTTTCTTCAATCACGAATCCCAGAGGAGACTTTTTCTTTCTGTTCCTGTAGGAAAGAAAGTGACCATCTGAGATTTTGACTACATTCAGAAGTGGAGAGCCCAGAGTGTCGAGGTAAGTGCTCCTTGGTGGTGAAGGCAGGTGGAATGAAAAAGATCAGCAGAAATTTTGTATGGTGCTACTATTAAAAGAAGTTGGATCAAATCTCACCTAAGGCTACTTTTATCCCTCATTCTTTTGGATAAGTCAACCAAGAAATTTCCTCTAGCACACAAGCCACTTTGAGTTGGATTTGCCATGGCTTCAACATCTAGCTCCGAATGATGAAACTGTTAACTATATTTTAGTGCTTGCTAATGTATCAGAGAACATGCTCAGTGCTTTACATATATGATAGGTAAACTTCAAAATGCTGAAGTATTATGACCTCCATTTCACAAATGGGTAAACTAGGACACCAAGTTGCTGACTGGTCAGGAAAGTGACACACAAACATACTCTTCCTCCATAAAGCCTTGGTCTCAGGAAAGCCTTGCCAAGCAGTGAGCAGAAGCTACACCAGCACTGTAACTGCCTAAGCAGGGGCTTGGAAGCTGGGTCACATCATTTCCTCCAACAAAATGGCTAGGAAGAGCTTAAGAGCTTTTTATTATTATTTCAAAGTAAACAGCACAGAACGGTTTATCTTCAGAAGAAGAAAAAGAGGAGGAGGAAGAGAAGAACAGGAAGAGGAGAAGGAGGAAAAGGGCATCTGGTAGATATTCTGAGGGAGTTCAACTTCTTCTTTTCTTTTAACCCTTTAAGATAAAGTTAAAACAGCCCAGGGGAACAGCAGACCGGAGTGGTCCTCCTGCTTCCGCGGCTCAAGGAAAGGCACAATATACTTCATGATCTACCTACTCTAAAGGATACTAATGGCAGACAGAAATTCCATGGGCTTCTGAGTGCCTGACCACAGGACAGCGAAGAAAAGGACCCCTGTGGCTCCAGCAGGTCCACTACTAGCCACATCATTTGTTTCCTGTTCTCTGCAGATCTTTCCAAGCCTGTTCCTACCACCTGCCTCTTTAATGACCCCTGAGTTACTTCCGAAGTGTGGATATTCTGATAGCGACCTAGGATAGACTATGCAAAGGCTGGTTCTGTTATGAAGAAACAAAAAAAAAAAAAAAAAAGAAAGAAAGAAAGAAAGGTCAGCTTTCCTTCAAGATTCTGATAGCAGCAAACGGAGGTAGGATCTGACTGGCTCATTAAAATAGGAAGCCAAGTGATGTGGGGTCTTTGTGTTGGCACAGTTTTCCCAAGTAGCAGGCTGACATCGCTGGGATTTTTTCAAAACATTTTTATTATTGTGGGTTTGTTTTTTTTTTTTTTAATGATAAAAAGACTACTTCTGTTGCGGAAAAAAGACTGAAGGAATAAAGGCAAGCAATAAAAAGTAAAAACAATGCATTTTTGTATCACTGTTTGGGGGTAAGTACTATTAGCTCTAGACATTTTCATGTGTGTATATACTTTTCCTTGCTTCTTCACCAAAAAACATGGGAATGATACAGTTTTGCAAACTTTCTATTACTAGGCATCCTTCATACCAATAGTCTTTTAAAACACAGTATTAATGGGTAGGTGGCTTGTTACATATATGATAACCAGCTTAACCAATCCCATTCTATTGTCTTTCCGATCATTTTTACATTTTAAACTTTGCCCAGACACTGGGACATGCTGGGGCTGCCTTGTTCAGAAATCCACCCTTTTTTTTTTTTAAATTTTAAACTGACATGTTGAATATTTTATAGTATAGTATCTCTACCCTTGTATTATTTTCATCAGATAAATGCCTAGAAGTCAAATCTCTGAGTCAAAAACAAACATTTTTAAAGCTTTTGATGTGTATTACTCTTTATCCTCCCGAAAAATGTACAAATTCACATTTACAGATCAATCTTGAAGTTTCACCTAGTTAGCTCACCTAACAATTCACATGTTGCTCTAAGTACCTCTGAGTTTTTACATCAAGGGTCCTCTGTGGTTTGTCTTCTTAATAGAAGGAGAGTTGGGGGTCTATAAGCTCTTTCTTGTTTGAGTAATGAACTTGACTCTCAGAATCTACACATGGAAACTATCTCTATAGTTCTTCTGTATATTTCTTCTCTAAAAGTGGAAACCCACACTTATTGAACACCTATATGTATAAAATACAGACATTCTCAGTAAATTCTCAGTAGATTCTCCATAAATATTCATGAATGAATAAGCAAACAAACAGAGAACAACCAGGATTTAACCCAAATCTATCTGACTCCAAGTCCATTGTTGTCAAACTATTATAGGATGCCAGGCTGACTCATACTGAGTCTTCTTTCTGAGATGGACCTTTGACACACAAAGAGAATTGCACATTCAACTGGTTTCATGAGATTCTCTCCTGGGAGTGTAAGCTGCCAAAGGCAGAGACCCAAGCCCTCACAGCTGGGCGGTATGAATCTCACGACTTGAGAGTTCTTAACGAAGGAGAGTCAGAAGAAAGGCAGGCAGAGACAAGGGTTCCCCACCCCCACCTGCCCCAAGAGGATTTTCCAGCACCCTGGAACAAGGCCTCCACCCTTTCCCACAGGAACAACTACCTAATAGGCAGAGGAGCATGTGAACAAAAACCTGTCTGGTGACAGACGGATGGAGGGTTAATTAGATTAAAACAGCACACACCCCCCCCCCAACATACCTATAAAAACTCCTCAACTTAGAAACTCTGGTTGCAACCCTCTCAGTCCTGCCCTCTTCAGGAGCTTTGTGCATCACTCCATATACATAGCGGTGCCGCCCACCACTCTTTGGTCTCCCTCTTCATTCTCAGAAGCCGTGTGACCAGGAACCCCGGGCACCGAATCCTGCAACAGTCGGGAGTCCTGCTGCAGAGCTCTCCGGAGCAGGCCTAGACCTCCAACCTTTTAGCTTTTCCTTCAGTCTCATGAAGCACCTTGGGAATCTTCCATGACTTAACTTTTTTTTTTTTTTTTTTTTTGGCTTAAGCTAGCCAGCATCTGTTTTTCCTGCTCACAACCAATGAACTTGATATATTCTATAGAACTGGGACCGCCAGGTAACTGCAGGTGATGGCAAGACCTCAAAGGAAAATGAACTCCTTCTCACCAAACATTGGGAGCCCCTGACATGCAGACCTACTTCAGAAACAGGGACCAATTGCTGGTGGCAGACTGCTGATAGCAAGCCTCCAGATGTCTCGTTACCAGAAATTCCATGAGAACGTGGGCATGAAACTGCATAAATTTCAGGCATCTCAGAGGACTGTGCTTTCATTGTTCTTTTCCCATATGTTACAAAAGAACAGTCTGTGTAGCTCAGGATGTGTGGCAGGCTGCAACGGTGACTAAGGCCATTTTCCTATCCAAAAGCCTGGAGAAAGTTAAATTGTTTCTTTGAAAGGCTCCAGGTAGAGCTCATACCTTTTGGAAACTAATTATGAGAAAGAGATGTCCTGAAATAAACCCGCCAAAAGTGAAAAGCCCTGGGCTATTACTTTTTAATGTAACATGATTTTTTTTTTTTTTAATGGCTGTAGGTTTGTAGAAAATTCCAGTGAAATATTTGAAAACTGGGGAGGGAAATCATTGAGATTAAAAGAAAAGGAAAATCAAAAACAAAACCTGTCTTGTCTATCAGATCCACCTTATGAAGCTTCTTCCTTTACATCACTTTTTGGGGATATCTTTTCTCCCAAGCCCAGCCTGCTTCCCAAATTAAGGCTCCAGTTTCTGCTCTCCGGACTCTTCCCTCTCCGATTCATTAGTCACAATTATGCTAGGCCAAAATACTGATTCTTTGGGCCTCTGCCGTGTTCAAAAATCTCCTGAAGGCAGGCTCAGGGATGCAGTGGGAAATGGCCTGGGAGACAGAGCCAAGGGCACAGGCCTCAAAGCCTGTTTCATCAACCATCAGTTGTTTGAACTTATGGAAGGAATTTAACATCCCCTCAATGTCCTCATTTGTAAAAGTGGGGATAACGCATGCCTTAATGGTTATTACATAATTTGCAAGGTGTCTGGCCCTCAAAATCACTAAAGAAATGTTGCCTTGCTTTCCCCTCTCTGAGCTTCAGCTCTCACAACCCTATTCAGCACCTCCTCTCCAGGCCACCTTGCCCTTCATAATCTGACCTCCACATGGAACTGTGTATCTGAATAAATTCTGTAGGGGATTCTGTGCTCCACCTAGGCTTCCAGCCCTTTTCACCCTCACTTTTACATCCTCCCCTTTGCTGACTCTCTATAATCATTCCCCACTCACACCCCCCACTGTCCTCTCTGACCTGCAAATCCCTTAAAATCCAGTCCCTCCCCCTCTAGCCTCCTTGGGCACAAAGATTTCACCCCGTTCACAATTACGCAGTGGGGACAAACTCCCAGGCCACAAACTCAGGTATCCAGGAATGTAATTCTCTTTCTTTTCCTGTAATGGAATGTGATTTCCAGCTCAAGCCTCCATACAAGCTAGAGGGAGTAATTGCATCCTGGTCCTGTTAAGGTTTTTCTTGCTCAAATCAGAGATTTCTCAGTCGTTTATGGGTTTTTAGCTTCCTCTTCCACATAGAGCTGCATCTGAAGTCCAGAAAGGCTTACACATAATGCTGAGGTTGGGGTACGGGTCAGGAGGACCTTAACACCCTGGTATTGCCCACACCTGTTCCTGGCACCTGCTGAGAAGGGTGCCCTCGCAGTGACCCATCCTCAGAGCCTTTATTGCATTAAATCTGTATAGGGCTTGGTTCTACAGACTAACCCAGCTTCTTCTGCTGCGTCTTGCTTCCTGTCCACAAAGCCTGGTTGGGTCTGCGGTTCTTATTCTCAGCTTCTCTGGGGTGATAGGAAACAGTGAGGCTTTGTTGGGCTTCCTTGTCTAGACATGCCCACAGCCACCTCTTTTCTAATGCCCCCCCTGTCCTGGAGGCAGGGGGACTTTGTTAAGACTAATGATGCCCCAGGCTCCAAACAGGGAAGCAGGACTCAGCTCCGTCCTGCTCTCAGAGCCTCTGCTCCATACTGTGATTCTACTGTCCTCCCTCAGAAGGGCTCAGACCAAGCAGGGGGCAGATCACCTCTGATTGGATACGTACACGGGTTTCAAATTCTATTTCTTTTCTCATCTATTCTCCTCTCTTCTTCTAGAAGAAATTTCTCTCTTCTCAGTTGGAAAAACTAGTTCTGACAGATTCTCAGTCTTAAAATTCAAAATTCTGTGTCTTAGTTCTTTGGGATTTTAACTTCTGAGCTGAAAAAAAAAACACTCACCTTTTATCTCCTGGTTCTTCCATGAATTTTAAAAGTCTGCTATGGAACACAAAAGCTAAACACTGACCCATCTCTTCCCTGAAGCTGCAAGCCCAGGCTGCCCTAGCTGCCATCTGAAATAAACGGATGGGTTACAATGAAGAAGAAAATATCAGGATCAAAAACACAAAATAAATGAAAGATTTCAGGGCAGAAAAGAAATATATAGAACAAAAAGAACATTGGTTGATATCAAGCATCACCCTACCATACTGGTCACCTGGTTAATTTCTATAAACCTTTCAGTTTGCTGCTTAGAGATCACTTCCTTTGAAAAAGCTTTTTCCTGCTTTACCTGCTCCCATTTCAATCCCAAAATTAGGTGAAGGGCTCATCCCATATGTCCACAGGCAGAATTCCAAGATGACCCACAAGTACTTTCTCCTACATATAAATTTCCCCTGTGTAATTATGATAGGGTATCACTACTCTGATAATAAGGCATTACAGAGCAAAGGGATACTGCCAATGTCATTGAAGTTATGAATTAGCTGACCTTGAGTTAACTGGGGGGTCATCCATGTGGGCCTGACTTAATCGAATGAACCCTTTAAAACCACAGCCAGGGCACCTGGGTGGCTCATTCAGTTAAGGGTCTGACTTTTAATGTCAGTTCAGGTCTTGATCTCAGGGTCATGAGTTCAAGCCCCATGTTGGGCTCCATGCCGGGTATGGAGCTTACTTTAAAAAAGTAAAAAAAACAAACAAACAAAAAAAAATTTAATTAATTTTTTAAAAAAAATCAGAGTTTAAGAAATGTGAAGCATGAAGGTGTGTTAAGGTGCGATTGCTGGCTTGAAGATGGAAGAGGCCACACGGAAAAGACCTTAGAGAGGCCCCTAGGAGAGGAAAGAAAATGACAGCTGACAGGAAGCAGGACATAAAGGACAAATCCTACAACCTCCTAGAAATGAATTCTGCCAACAACCAGTAATCTCAGTAAAGAACCACGAGCTCCACAGGAGACAGTCTGATACCTTAACTTCAGGCAAATAAGGCCATGCACAAAGATACAGTGACACCATGTCCACACTTTTGAACTAAAAAACTGTGAGATGATAAATTTGTGTTGTCTTGTGGTGATTTGCTCCACGGTAACATAAAACCACTACCGTACCACATGTAATCCCGTAACACACCATGTGATTAACCCTGTTACCAAATTGTATGACGGTCTCAACTTTGTCTCCCGGAACAAGACTATGAGACTACCTGGTTCACATTTAGGGTAAAGTATTATTACTTGAGCTTCATTAATTAAGAGGATTAAATGAACAATTACATGTAAAGCGCTTAGGATAGTGCCTAGTATATACGTTTCCACTACTAGTATGATTCCCCAACAGGAGTGAACATATAAGGTCAATAAGTGTTGGCCGGGTAAAAGACTGGATTCACCTCGAATGAGTGAGTTCTCATTGTATTTATAGCTAATACCACAGAATTTCTTAACATGCCTCGGTTTCAGAAAGCAGCAAATAAGCAAATAAGAAGGGAAAGTTTGCTATTCCAAGCAAAGGAAACATTAAAAAAATGAAAGAGAGGTAAGAAAGTGCAAGGCATGAACAGAAGGCAGTCCACTGGTCAATGTGGCTGAAAAGGTAGGTTCCTAAAGGATAAATAATAGACTGAGCTGGGAAATAGTTGGTCACATAATGGAACATTGAATGCCACATCCTGGACCCTAGATGTTACCACTTAGGCAGAGATCCAGGGAAGGCTTTTGCACAATGGATTAGCACGTTAAACAGAATGTTTTAGGGCAGTCAGTAGGTACTAATCTTCGGGATAGACTGGGGAAGCAGATTAGGGAAAAAGACACATTAATGAAGAAGCCCACAGAGTGTATGAGATACTAGAGCCTGTGCGGTCACTGGGGTCAAAGACAGCAAGAATGCCAAAGAAAGGACTGCTGAAAGACGTATTTTTACAGAAGAAGTAGCCGCCATCATAGCAGGAAATGGTCAAAAACTTACTATTTCCTCTGCAAACATTTTTCGAATACCCCTTCTGAACCAACTTTCAAGATTCAGCATTTAGTGAGAGAGTCTGACTTCTGGTCTCAGTGTGAAGGGCAACACCTCCAAAACTATGAGTTAAATTCAACAAAATGTCCTCCTCTAAAGGCACAGATTCTGAACAACAGAAATAACATACTTCCAGCTCTTGGGCTTGAGGAATAAAATGAATCTGAACATAACTCGGCTTTCCCAGAAACTGTATCTTTTTGATGGGGGTGAGGGGAAGGATAATTCACTGAATCGCAAATCTGACACGTAACACCTATGCGATCTGCGGCTGATGGCCGGTGATGCTTACAGCAGGAGAGAGGGGGAAATCGAGGTTTGAAGAGATGGGACGGGTTGTTGAGCGTCCTAGGGAAGACTTAACGCTGGGTGTTTTGACTCTAAGTTATATTTTGCTTATTTGTTTCACCATCATGACAGTATCTCGCAATGAGAGGAATTAGAAATATCACGTCTACAGATTTTAGATTTTCCTCTCCAAACAAAAATTTTAAACTTTATATGGTTTACTTCCCAACATGTTATTCAGACTCATCAGATAATGAACACACAACATTCTGTTTCAATAAAGGCACAGGTGCTTCCTTGCAAGGCAGTGATCATGTCTAAGCCAAACTATTTTGCGGACAAGTGAGCAGTAGCTCTGATGTGGGGAAGGACCCCTGGACTGAGATGACAGAGTCCTGTGAAACTGCCCTCTGCCACAGACTCAGAATCCTCCAAGAGTGCCCTGTCTTCAAGTGTCACCTCACACTGTTTCCCTGCTTCAGTGTCACCGCTTCTTCTTCTCCACCAGAGGTGGGTGGAGATACTTCCCCACAACACCACCGTGCCCGCACTTAACATCGACGGGACGCTTTCCGCGTTGTGTTAGGACGCTGAGCTCTGTGCACCATCATTCGTCCACCCAGCACACAATTTACACGTCCCAGGTACCACCCCCACAGACCAGGTGCCACGGGGATTTATCGTAAGCCCAAAAATGGCACCGCAAAGCCCTTCACTTAACAAGTATACCTTCTAATACCCCGGAAGGGCCCCTAACAACATGTGGTCATACATTCCTGCCACATTTGCACGAGTAACATATTTTAACTTTCCTCAGCTGAAAGCACCCTGTCTTCCCCCTCGGATCTCCCCTCAGGAGACACAGCAGGTACTTAGGGGGTCTGGCCATGGGGAAGCTGAAGTGTTTGGGTTTAGTTTGGGTTTAGTGAGGTGTATGTACATGGTTCACAATCACTTTTGTATATAGTTAACCTTTATTAGCCTTTCTGCAAATAGGAATGGCTTCTAGGAACATACCATGCACTGCACCCACTCGCCATCCACTGAGACACAGATGCTGGGCCAGACCTGGTCTTGCAACACAAGCGCCTCCCACAGGGCCCAGCATGAAAAGTATGTGTGTGGCCTTTAAGCCCAACAAAACTTAGATCTGCTTGAGATGGGGACATAGGAATGAAGAAAACAGAAAAAAAAAAAATATATATATATATACACACATACACAAAATATATGTATATATAATATTAATATAAATATGTATAAAGCATGTTAAATATATAAATATAACAAAAAAGTAAAAATATGTTGTATGTAAGTACATATTTATAAACACATATCTGCCTTCCCCACAGTGCAGGAGAACATACAAACAATAAACAAACAAAAAAAATATTACAGAGTGGATAAAATGGTTGTTAGTGCTATGGGCTTGTCCTCACCACTGGAACAGGAGCTCTCTGAAAATAAGGACTGTTGGAGCACACGGGTGGCTCAGTGAGTTGAGCACCTGACTCAGTTTCGGCTCAGGTGCTGATTTCAAGTTCGTGAGCCTGGGTCCTGCACAGGGCTCCATGTCCAGCACAGTCTGCTTGAGATTCTCTACTCCCTCTCCCTCTGCCCTTCCCCCTGATAAAAATAAATACATAAAACCTTTGAAAATTAAAACTGTTTCTTACTTACATAGACCCCTAGGACCTAAGCACAGTATCTTAAAGTCAGTACAGGTAAATACTGGGGGGAGGGATGGAGGGAGAGAGACAAGTGAGTGTTTAAGGGCTTGAACAAGTCAGTTAAACTCTGTGTCCTTTAGTTTCCAGACCTGTAATGTGGCTAGATTATATGATCATTTGGCCAAAGTATCCTAAGTAATAATAAATTTTTGATAATAGCTGTTTGATCTTTAACTGTATTTAGCATATGTTTTACATTGTTATTCAATTTTTAGCTCTATGTCTTATTTGCTCCACAAGACGTTGAGTTACTTAGACAAGGGCTCTATTAACACTTGAAGTCAAGCACAGTCCTGCAGAACAGGTGTGTCTGCTGAAAATACTGATGCTGAAGATGCTGGTAAGCGATGCTGTACTCGTCCTCCCTCATGTCAAGACAATAAACCGGAAAAGGAATACAAGAGGCAAGATGGTATAAAGGCTAAGGCCATGAGCTCTGGAGTCACATCACCTGGTTGGAATCCTTCCTTGACAAGTGCTATTTTTTGTAAACTGGTCAAGTGCTGCTTCTCTCCATACCCAGTTCCTCATCTATTATACAGAGACAGTAACACCTACCTTATAGGGGTGTTGTGAGATACACAAAGCCTGACATAGAACAACTATTCAAGTTATGTCTGTGCTTAATATCACTGTGGGCTTGAGAATTTATTCACACAACTTTTATTTGCTGCCATCAAGATCTGCCCTCTTGTATTATGCTTAGCAAAATAAGTCAATCGGAGAAAGACAACTATCGTATGATCTCCCTGATATGAGGAAATGGAGAGGCAACGTGAAGGGTTGGAGGGTAGGAAAAGAATCAATGAAACAAGATGGGATCGGGAGGGAGACAAACCATAAGAGACTCTTAATCTCACAAAACAAACTGAGGGTTGCTGGGGGGAGGGGGATCAGGGGGTACGGTTATGGACATTGGGGAGGGTATGTGCTATGGTGAGTGCTGTGAAGTCTGTAAACCTGGCGATTCACAGACCTGTACCCCTGGGGATAAAAATACATTATATGTTTATAAAAAAAATTATTAAAAATTTAATTAAAAATTAAAATTAAAAAAAGAAAGATCTGCCCTCTTAGGACCCCACTGGAATAATGAAATAATGTTGGAATACACAAAGTTTTTTTAATTTCCTAACTTTCAAAGAGACTATTGGCGTGTGGCTATGTGACAGCAATCGCTAGACAGCTCTGTTGTCTAACTGCCTCGTTGAGCTCACCTGGAGAGCTCACTTGAGGACTTATTTCCTTTGCTGTGTTGGTTTGCCCAGCCTGTTAAAGTTCAGTGCCCCCTGCCTTCTGTCAATCCCTCTAAAATTCAATGAATACAGCATTCCTATGGATCAAACATGTTCCTTGATACTAAAGACACAAAAGCGGAAAAGCCACAATCTCTGCTCTTAAGTAGCACGTAGACTGGCTGGGAAGACAGACATGGAATGGATAACTCACTAGAGAGCAACGTCATGAGAGAGAGAATGGGGGAAGGAAAAGTGCTTCGGCAACAGGAAGGAAGGAGCCAAAAAGGCCATCATTACTGCCTTCCTTACTCTGTAAGTCTTCAAGATCACTTTATGCACAGTAACAGGACAAGGAAATATGTAACATCAAAATATGCCAAAAACTCCAAGTCCTAGTTATAGCAAGCCAATGGCTTAAGTCTGTGTGAAGATTCCCTCCAGGTTTTTGGCCAAGATCTGCGGTGTAAACATGCAGCATGAGACTCAAAAAGCCTGGTGAAGAATGGTAGCTACAGATTAAGAAGTAGAACAAAGATACTGGAGGTTACACAATCCCAGGAGATGCAGATGTTCTGGCCCAGATCAGAATGGAGAGACTCCTCAATACCCCAGACATTGACTGAGATTCCAGAAAGGTCTAGGAGGAACAACCATACACCAGAATGAGATTCAATCTAGACCCACACTGGCCAATTCAGTAGCCACTGACCACAAAGAGCAATTTAAGTTCAAATTCCAACTAATTAAAATTCAATAAAACTTAAAACTGACTTTGTCAATCTCATAAGCCACATTTCAAATACTCAGCAGCAAAATGTGACTAGTGCCAGCCACACTGGATAGCGCAAATAATAACCTTTCCATCATCACAGAGAGGTTTATTGGACAGCTGGACTCTGACAAAGCTGGGAATAAGCCTGCAAAGATCAAGGAGAGACACCCCAAAATTAGGTATCCCGACATTTCTAGAAAGGAAGACAATATAATCCAGAACCGTTACAATGCATCATCCACAATTTATAACATACAATAAATCAGTCTAGACATACAAAGAAGCAGCAGCAGCAGGAGAATGTGGACCACAATTGAAAGGGGAAAAAAAAGAAAAAAAACTATATATGGAAACAGACCCTGAGGTGATACACAGGCTAGAATTTTCAGACAGTGGCTTTAAATTAGTGATTCTTGGATGGGACTGGAGGAGATGATGCTGAGTGAAGTAAGTTGAGCAGAGAAAGTCAATTATATGGTTTCACCTACTTTTGGAGCATAAGGAATAACACAGAGGACATTGGGAGAAGGAAAGCAAAAGTGAACTGGGGTAAACCAGAAGGGGAGATGAACCATGAGAGACTGTGGATTCTGAGAAACAAACTGAGGGCTTTGGAAGGGAGGGGGTCGGGGGATAGGTGAGCCTGGTGGTAGGTATTAAGGAGGGCACGTATTGCATGGAGCACTGGGTGTGGTGCATAAACAATGAATTCTGGAACATTGAAAATAAATAAAATAATGTTTCAAAAAAAATAAACATCCTCAAGGACTTAAAGAAAACATGGCCTTAAATAAATAAATGGAAATTCTTTGCAGAAACATGGAAACTATAAAACATAAAAAGAAATTCTAGAATTCCAAGTTACAATACCTGGAATGAAATAGTCACTCCATGATCTAAACAACAGATTGCAAATGACTGGAGAATGGATCCCTAAACTTGAAGGCAGTGCTCTAGAAATTAACCCCACATGAAGAATAGAGCAGGAAGACAAAAATAATAATCATAACAAATGTGAGTATTCCTGTTTCCTGTCTTTTCTTAAGACTTATCATTAATTATTCTTCGTAAAACTTGTCAGATTTTCAACTGTAAACCAGAAAGGTTCTGCCAAGTGTCTTTTCGTATGTCCAAATGGTCCATCACATCCCTGCCAACTCTTAATGACTAGAAAGCTGATTTGCTGAGCAAAGTGAAATCTCAGCCAATTTAACTGCTTTTTTTACATTATCAATCTATACCACTGTCACATTTAGAAATGATGTCAGATTTTCATCAAATTTGAACCTTCTAAAGGTTATGAAGGTACCACTTACTTGATTCATGGGTCATTCAGCAGTTTAAAACAAGATGGGAGCTGATACATTTTTGACTTCTGAATGTGCTTCAGTAAAATATATTGGTGGGCAAAAGTTCCAGAAGTAGGTCCATTTAATCAATGTGCATTCACTAAATACATACTCTACACTAAAAATTATTCTGGGAATACATAGATGAAATAGACATGGTTCTTAATTGTGACACTGAGTGAATTCCCTAATTTATAAAACTATTAGGTACAAAGTAATAATATTTGGCCCCTGTCCATCTTCCAAGATTGAAGAAGGAGGTAAATTGCACAAAGTGCCACCAGTGAATAGAGTGACACAAATTTCATGAGGAATAAAGGTCTAGATGGAGGAGGAGCCTCTTCATTAATTACAGGTGACACGGGATTTGACCTAGGACACAAGCACCCTTGAGTTCTTATATGCTTTCAGGTTATTTTTTGCACCTGATGACAGATGGATAAAAGAACAGTGATACATTTTAGTACAAGGACTAAGAGATCCTAAGGTGGTTAACTCCATCGGCTCCTAAATGACCCAAATAATCCAGTGTGTCTTTGCTTAATTATCTTTGCAGATGCCGATTTCTGATTTTCTCTGAAGGAAGCTGACATAATTCTCTGGGGCACCGGGGTGGCTCAGTTGCTGAAGCAACTGCCTTCAGCTCTGGTCATGATCTCAGGATCCTAGGATCAAGCCTAGCATCAGGCTTCCTGCTCAGCAGGGAGTCTATCTGTCTGTCTCTCTCTCTCTCTGCCCCTCCCCGACTCAGGCACTCTGTCTCACTCTCTCCCTCTCTCTCAAATGAATGAATAAAATCTTTTTTAAAAGGAGAGTATTACGATCTATAAGCCAGTTACATACTAATGAAAAATTTCAGCAAGTTTATATCATGCAATCAATATAATAATATCAACAGGGCATACATATGAACAGTTTTAAATTCTTAAAGACTATCATAGTTCACTGCATTGCAGTGATGGAAAGTATTATACCTTATTTTATTTCAATGCTACACTAATTTGCTCTGGGGATCCTAGATACATAATATTTTAATTCCTATGTTTGTGAAGTCAAAAATCATCATAGCATCTAAATGGTTCATCACCAGAATCCTCACCACATTCATCTACCTGGTAAGGCCTCTGGGCCTTATACTACAATGTAAGCACATCATGCCCTAGCCCCCCACTTGTAACCTAGCCACCGTCGCCAGAATAATCCACGCACCATGAACACGTACCATGAATCTCTGGCCTCTCTTTGGCATTTTGGCTTGCAGTCTTTGCCGTTTCATTCTGGTTAGCCCCTGGATGAGAGAGGAGCCAGGAAGGAGGTGCCCAGTGTAATCAGTCTAAAAGGGACTCTAACGCACCAGGGAACGCACTGGACTGTGTTATCAGTTTCCATACACGATTACATCACAGGCAAACTGTGATCCAGCTCCTACGGGATAAGGCAGTATCCCCAAGTGAAAATTTCAGAAGGTGATCCTAGCTGGTGCTCACTTCTCTGTGTTGATCACTTCCACAAGGTACATATACAAATTTCATGCTGTGACTGCAGTGATGTGATGCTGGCAATCCCAACTGACATCGTGTAATGCGTTTTTCTGCAAATGAGCAATTTAATACTGTCTGTATTGTAAACCTTTTGTGTTACTCTACAGAAGGTGCCTGTTTCAGAAAATTGCAAAAGAAAAACGAAGTTAAAGCAGAATCAACCAACAAGTGTGAAATACTTTGCCTACACAGAAGCCAGGGGTGGGGGGAAATAATTTTTCAAAATATTTTGAATAAGACTTAGCAAGTATTTCTATAAATTACTTCTATCCTCAGTGAGTCTGAGTGACTAAACCCATCCAATCCAATCATGAGTGCTATAAAAATCTAGAAAACCAGTAAGTTAAAATGTTAGGTTACATCTGGGGCAATGCAGGTAATTTTGGACATCAAGAAAGATGCATAAAAATGTTCTTAGCATATAAATTCCACCCCCCTTATAAAATTGTCAAACAAATATTTCTTGGTTTAAAAATTGTGAAACACTAATTTGAAAAGATATATGCACCCCTATGGGTTTTTTTCTTTTTAAGTAATCTCTATGCCCAACATGGAGCTCAAACTTAAAAACCCAAGATCAAGAGCCACGCGATCTACCACGTGAACCAGCCAGGCACCCCACACACCCCTATGTTTACTGCAGCATTATTTATAATAGCCATGCTCTGGAAGCAACCCAAGTGTCCATCAACAGATGAATGGATAAAGAAGATGTGGTGTAGATACACACACACGTATATAGACATACATATACAGATTCCACTTTATATATATGTATCTATATATATTCATGCATATTACTCAGCCATAAAAAAGAATTAGATCTCATCATACTTGGTCATAGACCAACAGGCTATTATGCTAAGTGCAAAAAAATAAAATCAGACAGAAGGGTGCCTGGGTGGCTCAGTGGGTTGAGCCTCTGCTTTCGGGTCAGGTCATGATCTCAGGGTCCTGGGATTGAGCCCCACATCAGGCTCTCTGCTCAGTGGGGAGCCTGCTTCCTCCTCTCTGCCTACTTGTGATCTCTGTTGAATAAATAAATAAAATCTTTAAAAAAAAAATCAGACAGAAAAAGACAAAAACCATATGATTTCACTTATATGTAGAACCTAAAAAACAAAATGAACAACTAACAAAAAACCAGGAACTGCCCCATAAATGCAGAGAACTGGTAGTTGCCAGAGGGGGAGGAGTTAGGGGGACTGATAAAATGGGCAGTGGGGAGTGGAAGATACAGATTTCTAGTTATAGAGTGAATAAGTTATAAAAATTTAAAAATCAGGTGCACCTGATTTTTAAGCATCTGCCTTCAGCTCAGGTTGTGATCCCAGAGTCCTGGGATCCAGTCCTGCATCAGGCTCCCTGCTTAGCCACGAGTCTGCGTCTCCCTCTGCCCCTCCACTCTGCTCACGCCAGCTCTCTCTCAAATAAACAAATAAAATCTTTTTTTTAAAGATTTTATTTCATTATTTGACAGACAGACATCACAAGTAGGCAGAGAGGCAGCAGAGAGAGAGAGGGGGAAGCAGGCTCCCTGCTGAGCAGAGAGCCCAATGTGGGGCTTGATCCCAGGACCCTGGGATCAAGACCTGAGCCAAATGCAGAGGCTTTAACCCACTGAGCCACCCGGGTGCCCCAATAAATAAAATCTTAAAAAAAAAAATAGAGTCAGTGATATTATAATAGCACTGCACAGTGGCAGATGATGGTGAGCACTTGTGGTGAGCATAGCACAGTGGACAGGGTTGTCAAGTCCCTATCCTACACACCTGAAAATAATGTAACATTTTGCATCAACCGTACTTCAATAACAAATACATAAACAAATAGGGTTGTCACTTTATTACCCCGCCTTTGGTCCACCCCATGTCCTGGTTTGCTCTGTTCATCTTCTCTCAACAAACAGAAGTCAGGCAGATAAATGTAAGAAGTATTGACTTTTTTTTTTTTTAATTGAAAAAGCTAGTTGGAGAACATAACTAAAATCTGGACCAAGTGGCCTTTCTCACATCTCTGCCCTGAATTAATTCTACATGCCCAATCACTAACTAGCAGAGATGAACCAACACAGACCTCGATAAAAAGCCGAAGTCTTTAAAACAAGCAGAAGACCTTAGTGTTAAAACAAAACAAAAAAATTTTTTTAAATAAATAAAAAATAAACAAACAAAAAAAACACTACATTTATCTTGTAGCCAGAGAAGAGCAAACAGTTCTGTCAGTAGGAGGACCCAAAGGAAACAAAGAGGCACATGTATTCCCAGTTACTTCTCCCAACATCCTTCTGTCAAAAATCTGTTCTACTACTTGAAGGGTAATGAGTGAAATCAGAAAGTAGCCAGGACTACCAATCTCTAAGGTTACCCCACTTAGGAACAGGAAGAAGGGGGGATCCACTGACCAGGGCTCCTTCCTTCCTTCTTTTCTTTGCTCAACTTTTAAGGAAGTGGTTCTCAACTTTTACCACCACAGTAAACACTGGGAGAACTTTAAAAATACTAGTGCCTGGGTTCCACCCTCCAAAGAATCAGATTTAGTAAGTCTGGGAGGCGGCCTGGGCATTGGAATTTATTTATTTATTTATTTATTTATTTATTTATTTATTTATAATTTATTTATTTGGGTGGGGGAGGAGCAGAGAGTCTTAACCGAACTGCATACTGAGCATGGAGCCTGACATGGAGCTGGGTCTCACAGCCCTGAGATCACGACCCCAAGATCATGACCTTGAGATCACAGCCCAAGCCAAAACCAATACCCTGAGGTCACGACCCAAGCTGAAACCCAGACCCTGAGATGAGGACCCTGAGTTCATGACTCAAGCCAAAACCAAGAGTCAGATGCTTAACCTACTGAGCCACCCAGGCACCTGCTCCCTGGATATTCGTTTTTTTTAAAAGCTTCCAGGATACTCTACTGGGCAGTCACCACTGAGAACCACCACATTTATCCCATGTTCAGACAGGTAAGTGGGAATGAGGTCAGACCCCATCTCCATGAGGTCCATCTCCCAAAGTCAACAATTGCTTCCTTGTGGGTTCTTCTGGGCCCACCGGAGGGCAAGCAGCATTCTGCTCTCCAAGAGTTCTGGAATGGGCTGACGACACAGTTTGTTAACTCAATTAAATTCAAAGCTGAAAAATTAACTATTCCCCATTTTGAATTTGCCTAACCATGATATATAATACAGGTCATCAAAGGTTTTGCATGCTCTTCAATAACAGTATACAACTATTGTAATCCATTAATACCAATGGTGTGTCCCCAAGTTTGAGTACAAATCATCCTGAATTATTAATTTTCCAGGGAAAAATTAATGTCCAGAACTTAATCATTTTGCGAGGTAAAGTTCAAAATCAAATTCTCTTGGCCTTTTAAATCCAAGGTCTAGATTTTAAATCTATGTGATTATTATATTATAATCCCTGTGAACGTTTAATTTTGCCCCAGGGGAGAGGATTCGTGGTCCCTGGGTAGACACTGGATTCTTCAGTAGCTGTTGCCTGGGCTTTGTCCACTGTATGAATTTCATTTTCTCAGCCCCTCCCAGGCTGAATGAAATGCCAAGCCTTGTGTATGTCTCACTGTTAAGGAATTTAAAGAGTTACCAGGACACATAAGATGATGTACTAGTGGGACAGCACTAGTCCCACACTGACAAAATCAAGACCCTAAAGCAGTTAATCCCTGCATTTCCATATCTTTAACCTGAGTATATCCCAGACGACAGCAAGACTTAGTGTTATGAGGGAAAAACAGCAGACAATGATGATTCCTGAATTCATGGGGCCCCTGGGTGGCACAGTTGGTTAGGCATCCAATTCCTGGTTCTGGCTCAGACCACGATCTCACGGTTGTGAGATCGAGCCCTGCATCAGTCTTGCACTCAGCATAGAGTCTGCTTGAGACTCTCTGTCCCTCTCCCTCTGTCCCTGTCCCCTGTACTTTCTCTCTCAAATAAATACACAAATCTTAAAAAAAAAAAAATCCCTGGATTCAGCCTCACCAGGACACGTGAGTCTCTGCCATTGTTGGAAGAGCCTCATTTGTGCCCTTCAGTTCACTGGGGGAAGAGATCCCAATAGAAGACTAATTTTGACATTAGACACTGACTATCCCTAAGGAGAAATCTGTTCTTGCACTGTCTTCCTCTCAAAGAAAAAAAGAAATAACAAGTGTTGGCAAGGATGCGGAGAGAGGGAATCTTCATGCACTGTTGATGAGAATCAAACTGGTGGAAGATAGGCTGGGAGCGTATACAAATTCCCACAAAATTAAAAATCAAAACACCATATGATCCAGTAATTCTGCTACTAAGTATTTACCCAAAAAAACTGAAAACACGAATTTGAGAAGAGAAATGCACCCCTATGTTTACTGCAGCATTATTTACAATAGCCAAGGTATGGAAGCAGCCCAAGTGTCCTTTGATAGATGACTGGATAAAGAAGACGTGGTATATTTGTGTGATGGAATATTACTTGGCCCTAAAAAGAATGAGATTTTTGCCACTTATGACAACATAAATGGACCAAGAGGATATACTGCTAAGTGAAATAAGTCAGTGAAGAAAGACAAATAACATATTGATTTCACTCATATGTGAAATTTAAGAAACAAGTGAACAAACGATAAAAGAAACAACAAGCCCCCCCCCCCCGAGTTATTCTTAAATACAGAAAACAAACGAGAGTTTGCAAGAGGGGAGGTAAGTGGACAGACGGACAAAATAGATAAAGGGGATCAATAGGAACAAACTTCCAGTTACAAAATAAGTAAGTCATGGAGATGAAAAGCACAGCATGGGAGTGTAGTCAGTAAGATGATAGCAATATTGTTTGGTGACAGATGGGGTCTACACTCGTCACAGTAAGCACAGAACAATGTGGAATTATTGAATCATGATGCTGTACACTTCAAGCTAATATACCACTGTAATAAAAATAGATAGAAAATACAAATTGCAATCCAAGATCTTAAAAAAAATATTTCAAAGAAAACAATTTTGATGGTGAAGTATATTAGACACTAGACTGGGAGGCAGAGAGTTTATTAATTTCCTTTCCCTCACAGTGCTTAAGAATATGGCAGAGAATTTTCTCTAAAAATATTCAAGGGGAGTTCCATGAAAGACAAAGATGTCCTAGAGTCTAGACAGTCTCTTAAAAGCCATTCCTGTGTACTAATCCCAAATTTCACTCATAGCTCATCTCCTTAGAGGTAATCCAAGCAGATTAATAAATAATTTTTTTTCTTTTAAAAAATGCTATTCAAAATGTTCTTGGCAGTAACTATTACTGCCAAGGTCAGAGTTCTGCAGTGATGGTAGCCCCCATGGATCTTATTTGAGATGACTTTCTTTGCTCACCCACATAGTTAACAACTTCTAAGTTTTCCTTGTTTGGGGAGCGCTCTGGGGATTTGTGGGCAGGTGAAGGGAGCACAGAAGGGAAGCATGCAGAGAAGCCATTACCAGCTCAGACTGCAGGGGTAAGGGCAGGAGTCGGTGAATTAGCGCCTCAGCTTCTCTCCACCTGTTGTGCCCTCCATTGGCCTTAGCCAATGGGACTAGAGAGTAAAGCAGCTTCAGGGAGAACAGTCTACCTCCAGAAGGCAGACAGCTGGGTCTGGAAGGAGAGACAGGAGATTTGGAAGAGTCAGTGGAGAACGTCTCGCCTTTCTTGTGTGCCCATTCCCAACTCTTGTTTCCTGGTTCCCCTCAGGAAGACTCATTTTAGTTTCTAGCTGTTTTCAAGATGCTTCTTAAGCACATCGTTTTCCATTCTAACACAGGTAGTGCTAAGCTCTGCCTACCTTGTTTCCTTTTACTTTCCCTTCTGGCTCAGACATAAGATTTTTGAATATACTCCTTCAGATTTTGTCTTGCACATTCTCCTACAGCAAGAAATACAAGAGCAAAACAATCTGAGTCTACCACAATCACCCACTGTTCAAACGAAGCTTCCCACTATCAAAACCCCCAATTGGGATGCCCAATCCCATTCATCAAGGACACATTTTCCCACCAGGTCAGTCCAGGGCTGGACTTCATCTATTGTTTTCTACTTCTCCCCTTTGCTCCCAAAAATATTCCCTTTTTTTTTTTTTTCTCTATGCCTTCTTCTTGCACCAATTCCATATATTTCTTGGGTAGGTTCCTTCAAGGTGCAGGTGATGTCTGTGTCATTTTGAAGCTTTCCAAGTTACTCCTCTTACTAGTGTTCTTCTCTCAATTTTTTTCATCCCCAGGTTGCAAGAATCGTGGCTCACTGCTCTTACTATGGAGTATTTGCTGCTCAAAGAGTGTTTTTCAGTCATCTTCTGGATTCTGGCACCTTCTGAAGAGTTTTTCAATTTTCTCCCTAATACATTACTTTTCTTACCTTTATTGGACCCTGGTCACTCTGTCTGATTTAGTAACACATAAAGTATTTCCCTCTTTTTTAAAGAAAGGAAGTCCTGTTTCAGAGCCCTGATACCCAAGCATAACTCATTTTCCTTTTCCTATCTGTCTATCCTCGCTTTCAAATATCTAATTTTCAATTATCTTCCTGTTTGTCCTCTCCATTGCAACACATCTCCTGAAGAAATCTCTGCTTTTTCACAGCTTTATCGTACTTTCTTCCATTATTTTATATTTTCTCTGGCTACTGTTCTGATAATAAAACTGAAAATGTATTTTCAAACTCTTCCTGTTTCTCTTTGATTTCCCAAGTTAATTTGATTTCTAGAAACCAAGGATTCCAGGCTAAAGTCTTTCTAGCCTTTGGATTTGAAGTAGTTTTATCGAGATAATTTTTATTTTAGTTCTTGCTGATGGTATAATCTCTGCATAATAAAGACCTTTTGCATTTGTTTTTTCTTAAAATCAGTTGCTGACTTTATGGATCTCAGAAATCCAAAGTCAGGGCCAGAGTTTATGTAACTAACAGGCTGTAACGGAAACTCTGGGGCCCTTCCACATTCCGTGCCCCACCGAGGCTATTTGACTTCAATATGGCTGCAGTGGAAAGCTCTGAGCTGTCACCTATGCCCCCTCTCAGACTTTCCAGGGCTCCTCTGCTTCAGGATCTCTCCAAAGGTTCAGAAAGTCCCTCTGTCCTTGTGCAGATGTAGCCTAGGAGAGAGAGAGCTGCCCCTAGTCACTGAGAGCAGGGGCCGGCGGGAAAGCGTCCACTTCCGCAGACCGCAGAGAGACAGCGTAGTGCGCTCTCCTCAGCGCCCTCAGTGGCCCATCGCCCACAGGGGTAGGAATTCCATGATGCAGCTGGTGTTGCTCTCTCTGGCCATTTCTCACTAACCCCATTCCCTCTCTTCAGCTGCCTGAAATCAGCTCAAAACAAAACAAAACAAAAAAACCCTACATGACCCCAGGCTAATCCATGCCTCAGCCCAGTTCCTGGAGACCTGAACAAAGCCTCCATTTTTTTGGAGGCCAGACGACTGACTCCTCAGACAGAGAGTACTGGGCTGTCCCACAGCCTCAGGTTCCCTGGTCCCTGAGCACAATTAATGGAACCTGCGGCCATGTGCAAGCGAACTACTTCAGTGTGGCATTAACAATCACAGCTAGGAGCGCCAAACACACACTCATCAGTGAGTTCCACTTGGAATGTAGCTACCTCTGGGGACTTTGATGAGAAAAACAGTAAGAGTGGCAAAAAGTTGTTACTGGCACTCCTCCTGCTTCAAGGTCAGCCCTCGGTGGGGCTTGGGACCCTCTTTTGATGATTCAATCCCTCTTTGAGCCTTTCCTGCCACACTAATACCATCTGTGGCCTCGTGGTTCCGGTTCAGTGGCATCTCCCATTCTGCCCAGCCTGCACCAAGCCCCTCACATATGGCCCTGCCTGTGGAGATACACACGGTTTCCTCTATAAAAACATCCCTTTGGGGGCACCTGGGTGGCCCAGTCGGTTAAGCACCCCACTCTTGGTTTCGGCTCAGGTCATGATCTCATGGTCCTGGGACTGAGCCCCACATCAGGCTCTGTGCTCAGCAGGGCGTCTGCCTGAGATTCTCTCCCTCTGCCCCTCCCCCAGCTTGCGCTTGCCCATTCTCCTGCACGCGCTCTGTCTACAATAAATACATGAATCTTTTTCTTTTTTTTAAGCGTCCTTTTGTCTACAGACAAAGCTGCCATAGTACGCAGCAACCCATTACCATTTGTTCATAGGATGGACTTATCAAACCCAGGGCCTAAAGCCACTTCCAATGCCAGCTCTGTCAGAAGCCAGCTACACAACTACTCACAATAATCACACAGCACAGTACAGGTCACTGCAGACACCTACTAACACTCGGTGACTACAGCTGCCAGCCCAGGACATAGCAGTTACTTTGATCTCCAAACTCTACATCTTACCTCCTTCGCAAGGTTCCCAGGTTTTAAAGACTGGCCCTTTTAAACTGGAAAACCAGCATTGTGGTTTCTGGGAGATCCGATAAGGCAGGGTGCCGGGTGGGCACCCAGGGTGCTTAAGGATAAATGGTTAAAACCATAATTACACAGAAATTCATGTCATCACAGAGGGTGACCCACGTTATTCCAGACTTCCCCAATCACAGTCAGGTAACAAGTCCGGAAGAACAGACTGTCAAGGGGTTGGGGGAGGTGGAAATAATCCAAACAGTTTGTCTCCAACTGCTGAAAAACAGTCAAGCCAGTCGGTATCGACCTGGAGCAGCTCAGCGATGACGCCAGCAGATTCCGCCTTTTCCGTTTCACTCCAGCCTGTGTGGTAACTGTCCCATAAGCACTACTCTCGTGTCCCCGGAGCTAGAGAAAAGTGGTCCTCTCGCCACAAGACGCCAGGCCAGGGAGAGAATGCATGAAGGAAAGCATGTGCGGTCTGTGTTCCTCCCTACGGCTTCAGGAATGCTCCAGAAGCTAAGACCTCAGAAGCAGTAACTGTTGCAGGGTTGGCCCAGTGGGGTCACAGGGGACAGAGAAAGCCCTGGGCCTGAGTCTAGCCACATTAGAGCTCCACACAGACAGACGAGGAAATGGGGCAAATGGTTGTTCTGTCCTTCAGTGTTGACACCTTTGGGTCACCCTGAGCCCACGCCAGCTTGATGGCAAGTCTCGTAGAGCCAGTCGCTGGAGCTGGTCTGCACCCAAGCTTGCAGCCTCTTCAAGGCTGTCCTAAGCTCACAGAGGCTCAGAGCCCAGGCCTGACCTCACGGTGTGGTGCTCACCGCGTGAGGCCGTGCCCCCTGGGATCTCCCTCTCCGGTGACTCAGAATCCGCATTTCCTCAGGATCTCTGGGAGACCAGCTCCCACTGAGGTTTGAGGAGCACTGCTCTTTTCTCAGGCTGAGATTGAGAAGTGGGTGCAGAAAAGGGAAGGCTAAAGGGCAGAAGGAGAAGCAGAGACAGAAGTTCCCAGACACAGAGCCGGACTGCTTTTCAGTGAGTTCAAGCCCAGCCTGCAAAAGAGCTGTGAGAAAGTAAAACTTACTTTCCATCAGATGCTCTATCTCAGAAATCTCCATTTTTTATCAATGTGTTTCTGAGTCTGTGTGTGAATTTGATAAGCTCAGAATTCTAGGCAGTCATCGACATATTCTACTACATTTCGCAAAGCCAAACAGGAGCAAGAAAAGAAATGGTGACTGTAAGAAATCGGCAAGCAGCACAGGTGAGAAATCAGATTTCCAACCCAGGGGCCTGCTCCGACCACCCCCTCCTCAGGCTGCCCCTCCTCAGGCTGCTCTCCTATACCCTCCATTGCCGCGCTGACCCTGGAAGAGTCCCCAGCCCTGATCCCGGCACATCTCAGCAGAGAAGGCGAAGGCCACTGCCCTCCAGTAAATGGATCAGTTGATGGCAATCAAAAAGAACTTCTCACTCTCCATTTGGCCCAACACGATCTAATTTAATTATAAAAGTGTTTCTTCCTTAGCAAGACAACTTTCTGAAGACACTCTTAATCATTCCCTCAAGGTCTAAGGGAGGCAAATGGTTTTAAAGGAGGTGAACATACTGTTTCTTTGATCCCTCCTACCCAAGGAAACTCCTGGCACCCTCAGTGAGCATAAACCACCCACGTCGTGGTCAACGGCCCAGCTGGGACAGCATCATGGCAGTCACTCGTCCTGAGCAGTTCCGGGTAGAACCTTCTTCAGAGACAAGAGAAAAGGCTGAAGAAGACGTTGGGATGGAGGATCAAATCTGAGAAGACGCTAGTGAGGGCCACATGGAGGAAAGGTAGGTAATTCTTGGTCAGCCTCCTCAGCGTGCCACCCCACGCCGTCCGGTCGTGGCTGGGCACAGTCATGTCCCAGAGTACACGGGGTCACCCCTGCATGGAAACACCCCTGCACGGACATAGGCAGATGGGAGGACATGGGCTCTTTCAAAGTCAGATTTATGTGTGATCCTTACTTTATTCCCTGCAGGGTTTTTTTTGTTTTTTGGTTTTTTTTTTTTTTTCCGTCCATCAGAAATAGAAGTCATGTTTGTCATCAGATTTAAAATGAGACTTCTTCAAGATTCACAGGCATTTGACCCAGAGAACCTAGAAGTAACCCTATTCTCTATCACCTCATAAGGGAACTCATTCAACCCTTCTAAGTTCCAGTCTCCTCAATTTACAGTTACTATTCTCATACTTAACTGTCTTACCAACTTCACAGAGGTTTTCTGAGGCTCGAATACGATAATGAATACTTACCAAGATGATTAAGGCCAAACAGATGACTTGGCTTCGGATGACCTGCTTCAGAAGCCTCTCCTGGGGCAGGCTCTCCGTTGACTACAGAAAGGAAGGAGAAGAAGAAACCCCATGGAGAGGAAAGTGCACAGGCTTAGAGGCTAGAAAAATCTGAGCATAATATCCAGTTCTGGGCCCCTTACTCTCTATGTGATGTAGGCCAATCACGTCCCCTCTCTGAACTGGTCTTCATCTGTAACACAGACACAGTGTCTGTGGAAGGTGGTTGTGATCATTAGAATAAATGCATATTATTTGCCTTGCTCTTGGGAAGAAGCTATTATTATTCCCTCCTGCTGGCAGGATCAAGACACGGGATGACAACCATATATTCTTGCACTGAAAGAGTGCATAACTAAAATTTGCCCTAGGTCGTCCTGGGTTCAACTAAATTTTCTTGATCAAGCATGGATTGGTTGAGGGAAATGGGGAGTGTTGCCCTTCACTTCTGCCAGGACAGTTATCTCTGAAAGTCCAGTAGCAACTGGGATAGCTATGTCACAAGATCCTCTTTCTCTTGGCCCTGAGGGCCTAAAAATGGGACAAATCTGAGAGATACAATTTGTGCTCAGAACTCAGTTGTACAGCTGCCTACACACTACAGGTGGTCAAAGAGGCATAATGATGGTGGTTACAGTGGCAACAGGCACCACAGGGAGACTACAGTAGAATGACCATCATCCACATCAGTGATGGCCATGCTGACAAAGGCTACAGAAAGATGCAGGACACAGTCCAGTGACAGAGAGGGTCTCAGCAGTGGAAGCTCTGGAACCAAGATCTGAGGGAACAAGCAGCAGGCAGCTGTCTGATCAGTGACAGTATGATGCTCTGCTCTCCGCAAGTAGGTTCTAGAATCACAGCCACCAAGGGCAGGAGCCAAGACTGCAAGAAGCCACCTGCCACTATGGTGGGATTGAATGCAGAGTCTCGGGCTTTTCCAGGAAGGACTCAGATTCCAGATTCTCCTTGGGATGACGACTGGGGCCCAGGATGATGGGGGAGAGCCAAGAAAGCTCACACTCCTGAGAGCTGCTGAAGCTGAGCCAGAACCAGACTCCAGGGATTAAGCCTCAGCTGATGGTTAAATTTCCTGAAGGACAGAAACACTCACTCTTCCTTTGGAAATCTTCTCCCCCGCCAACCCTGCCCCCAAAAGAAGTTCCCTCTATAATTTGGATCACATGCATGAAAGCAAGGTTCATCTCCCGAGTGCCATGCAAATGTAAGGTGGTCTTATTGCCGTTATGAGGAACTCATGGTGCCCAGAGGCTCCATCCCCATGTTCGAAGGACAAAGCATTCTCAGCAGCTCAGCGTACTCGGGCATCCATCCTGATGAATAAAACGTCGTTTACCACCCTGGCTTTGGTCAGACTTTAGACACTTCATCGTCTTTTCTGGCATTTCCATAATGCCAAGATACTGCACTCTTTTTAAGCTAACTGCCTGGAGAACGCATTCCCGCCTCTGTCACATACAGAAGAAGCTACATCCTGTCTAGTCAAGGCACAGGCCTAAAGATGAGCCACCGTAGACAGGATAAAGAGCACTCCATCTCCATCACCATCCCTGCTCTGATCATCTAGCCCACGGCATCTGTGCTCATGGCTCCTGCCTTTACTTCAGCTGGGCCCACTCCACTCTGCGACAGCCTCCGTGTCACGTGCGCTAGTGGTCACGTGACCATGAGGGCTCTCTCAAATCCTACAGGCTCCTTCTGACTATGCTGGTAAGTTAAGTTTTTATAAAATGGTGTGGGTACCACTGTTCCCTGCTCTTTGAAGAGACAGAATAATAAAAGACCCTGAATACATAGGACACCTGTTAGCGGGGCCACCCACTTGTCCTTTTGCCCCTCTTACGCACAAGGTAGTTGGGAATAAAAACATGGAGAAAACACAGACCCAACTTCAAATTTCCTGTCAACCTAGACAGAGGGCACTGCCATCATGTTCCTGAGGAAGTATGTTTGGTCTTTTAACTGGTTATGAATTCCCTAAGAATCACCACAAGCTGTCCATATCAAGAGGACAATGGTAAACCTAAAATCAAGGAGTGGGCTGAAGATGGTCCAGATCATTTAAGCAGAATGCAGAAATTCAGTCCCTGCAAAGGAATCCACACAGAATCAGGGAGGACAGTGAACACATATCTCAAGATGAAAAACACAAAAGAACCAAAGAGGAGAATCACAGTCCATGAGCAAATCTTGCAACCAAAGACAACAGGGATGGGCACAGAGGCCTTTGCTCGTGGCTGCCCTCTCTGCCCAAGACTTCCTACCTCCATCACCCCAGATCCACCATGCTCACACCTGTGCCTCCTATGAAACCAGTCTTGGCATCACTTCCACCAGGAAGCTCGTCCTTGTTACCACCTTTCCAGGCACAGTGAGCTGTCCTTGCTCACTGTAATACCACGGGCTTTTTTATACCATGGCATTCCACACACTGATGTCTAATTATCCATCTATATGTCTCTTCCCTACCATGCCACGAGCTACTTGAGGGCACGGATTTTTGCCTTATTTATTATTTAGCAAGCCGCCTATTACATTTAGCACTGACACATTTGTGAAATGAGTGAATGAAGGAATGAATGAATGAGAGGGCTAGGACAGTCCTCAGCAGCCTGCATATTTGCCCCATACTAGAAAGCCTGCGCTGACTTCCACATCACTTCCACTAGGACTTTGCGGGTGAGCACCTGCAAGGAACCTCCTTCTCTTCCTCTCTCCTTGAGGTCAAGGACAGGAAGTCAGCCGTGTCAGTTAAGGTCGTTCAGTTGTGTCCCTCTCAGCAGAAAGACAAACCATCCAGTTTTCAAGCTTTCCTTGTCTTCTGTGCTTCAGAGGGATTTGGCTATGGGGCTCTTAACGAGATCAAGCCAAATCACACAGTTTCATCCTGTCAAAACACATTGAAAATCTTTCTTGGGTGATTTATCATGGAAATACACATGGCAGGGAAGGGGCAGGGGGATTAGAAGATACAGAGAAAGCCACTCTCTGCCTGCAGCACTTGGCTGGCAGGGTGCCTGCGGCAGCCACGGCAGCCGGTGGACAAGGCTGCCCAGACACAGGGCTGGAGGAGCTCCTGTGCAAGGCCACCTCCTGAAAATAAATAATCAGGGAGCACGTTCACATGGAACGGCCACAGTCAGTAAATCCTGGCCAATGCCTATGGTAGGATGGGGGGTGGGGGGACAGGGCAGATTAATTTGCAGCTACCGGCACACCTGACAGATCAGGTAAAATATGGAGGAGCTCAGATCTGCTCCCAGAAGTCAAGAGCAGCACCACCACTAATTTAAAGCCAGGCCCTCCACAGGTAACTGAAGTCACTGCTAGGGAGAGAGTGAGGGAGAAGAACATGAATAACCAGAATTCTGAACGTATCTCCCGTATCCTCAACACACCTGTAAATTTCTTGACTCCTCTCTCTTGCATCTTGCTCCCCTACTCGGAGGCCTAGCTCCGGGTAAGTCATATTTTGTGTTGATGACTTTGCTCTGTTTCCGTTCTGTAGAGAAGGCAGGACGACATGCTGGCACCTTTTGTTAAAAGCAGCATTAACAACTGTGGGCTTGATAGAAAGCCGTTGCCATTTGTCAATGTTGCTTTAGAAAAGAGGCGCCAGATTGCACTACAGGGCCCTTAAGGGCAGAGACTCTTGTTGTTCCAAGGCTGAGAGCCTGTTCTTTGCCAGACAGGATGCTGAAAACAAAGCATTCAAAGACGGAATGCAAATGGTACCTGCCCGTAGACTCTAGTGACAGAGACAGACCAGAGACAGAGTTAGAAAATTAGCTAAATAAGAGACCATACCCCCAAATAACCTCAAAATGGATTAAAGACACTTGATGAATTAATAAAGATGTGGTAAGTGTGAGACCTGAAACCATAAAAATCCTAAAAGAGAACTCAGGCTGTAACTTCGCTGACACTGGTCATAGTAACTTTTCTAGATGCATCTCCTGAGGCAAGGGAAATAAAAGCAAAAATAAACTCTTGGGACTACATTAGCATAAAAAGCTTCTGTGCAGTGAAGGAGATCAAAACATAAGGCAACCTATAGAATAGGGGAAGATATTTGCAAATGACATACCAATAAAGGCTTAGTATCCAAAATATAGAAAGAACTCATAAAACTCAACACCCAAAAAACGTAACAATCCAACTGAAAAACAGGCTGAAGATATGAATAGACATTTTTCCAAAGAAGACATTCAGATGGCCGACAGACATGTGAAAAGATGCTCATCGTCAGGGAAATGCAAATCGAAATCAGAATGAGATACCACCTCACGCTTGTCAGAATAGCTAAAATCAACACTGTAAGAAACAACTGGTATTGGTGAAGATGTGGAAAGAAAAAAGGAACCCTCACGCACTGTTGGTAGGAAATCAGTCTGGAAAACAGACAGAAGTTCCTCAAAATGTTAAAAATGGAATTAACCCATAATCCAGCAATTGCACTACCAGGTATAGACCCAAAAAATACAAAAACACTAATTCAAAGGGATGCATGCACCCTGATGTTTACGGCAGCATTATCTACAATTCAAATTATGGAAACAACCCAAGTGTCCATCAACTGATGAATGAACAAAGATGTGGGATATGTGTGTGTATATACATACACACAAACATCCTGGAATATTACCCAGCCGTTAAAAAAGAATGAAATCTTGTCATTTGCAATGACATGGATAGAGTTAGAGAGTACTAAAATAAGTCAGTCAGAGAAAGACAAATACCATATGATTTCACTCATATGTGGAATCTAAGAAACAAAACAAATGAACAAAGAGGAAAAAAAGAGAGAGACAAACCAAGAAACAGACTCTGAACTATAGAAAACACACTGCTGGTCACCAGTAGGGAGGTGAGTGGGAGAACACGGGAAACAGGTGATGGGGATGAAGGAGGGCATTTGCTCTGATGAACATCGGTGATGTATGGAAGTGCTGAGTCAGTATATTGTACACTGAAACTAATACTACACTGTGTGTTACTGGAAGTTAAATAAAAACTTTTGTTTTTTTTTTTGTTTTTTTTTTTGTTTTTTTTTTTAAAAAAAAAAAGCACCATTGCACTAGAATGTAGCACTTTAAAAGAGATAAGCCCAGAGTATTCTGGGACAGAGATGGGGAGCCGTGGTAACACCTGGCCTGGAAATGGCCAATGGGGTACAAACAATGCTTTAGCCCACAAGCCAACACACAGGTTACCCAAAAGGCCTCAGAAATTCACATGTACCCATTATTTTTATTTAACATTTGTAACTGTGCCCACATTTCTTTTTCTTGAAGGAGCAGGAGGCTGGCTGAGGACAAAGCAAAGGCTGGCGCCTTGCACCACCACCCTTCACCCGCTCCCCTCCATATGTGTAGCATTCCTCGGGCACCCCTGACTGCCATAAAATGATAAATAGTTAACTTGCAGAGATCACAGTCCTGCAAGGTAGGAGTCTCCCTTGGTTTGCAAATGTCCTTGAGATTTACAACAAAGAAGTTACCTTATCAATAGCCCAATTTCCAGGGACACAGAACTCAGTTCCTCAAGCCCTAATGTCACCCTCCCCTCCATGAAAACGGAAGGAGGCCGAGGTAGAAGGAAAAGTAAATAAAGTTCAATTTCTTCTAAACCTAAATCTCATTAACAAGGATGCTTGATAGCAGGAATGTAACATTCCACCAGGAGACTCCCAATTGTCTTTACTTGATAGTAACTAGGCCTTCAATATCCTGATAGTGCTTTTTTCCGCATGCGTGGGCTAACCGGCCAGTTCTGCTTCTGTAAGATTGCTTTGTCTGCTTTCGCGCGGGGTCCCCTGACCCAATTCACTGACGCCCAGTATGCCTGTTCAAACTGTCAATCAATCAGCTCAGCCCCACCAGAAACTTGTTTGTACCTGTCTATAAAAACCCTGCACCAACCCAGCTCTGGACCTCTCGGCGTTATCGGCAACGAGCGGCGCAGAGGTCCAGGTTCGAACCTGCAATAAACAATCCTTGCTGATTGGCTTTGACTCACGTCTCTGGTGGTCTTTTAAGGTGGGGGTAATACTCTATTGGCATTTCATTCTCATTCTTATTTGTTCACAGCATGATCTTTTCCAATAGGTGGGATGATGTGTAAGGCAACTGTGGGAGGAGTTAGAAAATCCCTTCAGAGTGGGGGAGGGGCATCAGAAGCAAGCAGGAGTGAGGATGGCTGGTTTTCAACAAAATACATATATATATTTAATATTAAGAAGAAGACAAAGTAAGTGAATGTAACAACAACCCAAAAAGACCAGTGGCCTTGGGGCCTAATAGCTGGATTTCTACAAACTGTAGAAGGAGTCAAGACATCTTTCAAAAGACAAATGGATAAAGAAGATGTGATTTATATATACAAGAGAATATTACTCAGCCATCAGAAAGGATGAATACCCACCATTTGCATCAACATGGGCGGAACTAGAGGGGATTATGCTAAGTGAAATAACTCAAGCAGACAAAGACAATGATCATATGGTTTCTCTCATATGTGGAACATAAGAAATACTGCAGAGGATCATAGGGGAAGGGAGGGAAAACTGAATGGGAAGCAATCAGAAAGGGAGACAAACCGTGAGAGACTCTGGACTCCAAGAACCAAACTGAGGGCTATAGAAGGGAGGGAGGTGGGGGATGGGGTAACCAGATAATGGGCATTAAGGAGGGCACATGATGGGATGAGCACTGGGTATTATGCGTAACTAATGAATCATTGAACACTGCATCAAAAACTAATGGTGTACTATAAGTTGGTTGATTGAACATAATAAGAAATGCATTTAAATTTTAAAAAGTTGGCTTTCTAGGTTTTAGACCAAACAAAAAATCAATAAATACAAAGAATTGTCAAAAATCACTGAAATTCTGTCATTTTCAACATGGACGGATCTTGAAAGCAATGCTAAGAGAAATAAGTTAGTCAGAGAAATACAAATAACACATGCTTTCACTTATCTCGAAATCTAAAAGAAAAGAAAACAAAAAAAGAAATGGAACTTACAGATGGGGAGTTGCCGGAGGTGGGTGAGAGGGAGCAAAAGGTTCAAACTTCCCATTACATAATAAATAAGGCCTGGAGATGTATGATAATACAGCATGGTGACTACAGCTAACACCTGCTTGTACATTTTATACTTGCCACATTGAGTAGATCTTAAAAGTTCACACCGAAAGAAAAAAAATGGTAATCATATATGCTAATGGATGTTATCAAGACTTACTGTGGCAACCATTTCCCAATACAGACAACTATCAAATGTTTATGTTGTACATTTGAAACTAATATTATGGTATGTGTCAAATTTTATTTCAGTTTTACAAAAAGAAAGGTGGAGATTTCCCAGAATTTAGAAAGGTCAAGATCTCACTTAATTTCATGATTTAATATGTATACTGCCATCTAATACTAAAAAAAGAAAGAGAATTTTTTTCGAAAAGTCACTGAAATCCAGAAAGCACTCTACTTAAATACTGTGTTAGTTTCCTAGAGCTGCTACAACCAAGTACCACCAACTGGGGAACCTAAAACTACAGACATTTATTCTCAAGATTCCAGAGGCTAGAAGGCAGAAATCAAGGTGTCTGCAGGGCGTGTTCCTTCTTTGGCATCTGACAGTTGCAGGCAATCCCTGGGTTCCACTGCTTATAGCTGAATCCCTCTCATCCCTGCCTCCACCTCCCCATGGCCTTGTCCCCTGTGTGACTGTGCGCTGTGTCCAAATGTCCCTCTTCTGGTAAGGACGCCAGTCATGGAAGGAGGGTCCACCCTAATCCAGTATGACCTCACTTGACTTGATCACATTTTTAAAGATTGTTTGTTTACAAACCAGGTCATAATCACAGGTGCTGGAATTTAGGACTTCAATATATATTTTACGGGGACACAATTCAACCTGCAACAAATATCCACATATTCTGCTCATTTTTCAATTATTCACTATTTACTAAAGATCAGTCATTCATCTTCCAAAACTCAATCCAAGGAGATGTTGCCAGCTTTCCCCTTTATCCTTGTTGTTTTTTTTTTAATCTTCACTATTGCCCGTATAACCCCCACAACAGTGGGAGGGAAGTATGTATTTGGCAATAAAGAGAAAAAGGCTCATTCATGACCTTTTCGTTAAAGGAATGTGTGAGCTATATCCATGGTTCCCCACTCCAAAACAGATGTGTATCTAAGTACCCAAGTGTGTTGTATTGAACATAATAAATCCAAAATGGCTCTATTGTGGTCTCTCTGTTTGTGCTCCCATTTTTCTTCTTTCTATAGAGACTTGGCATTCTAGAACACTGCACATTCTGAACAAAATGTCCTTTTCTTATTCAGCGCCACATTTTGGAAGATAAAAGGTGAATGCGATGCTAAAAGGAATATATAATTTGCTGTCAACAAATGGCAGAGGAGTAATGGAGGAATGATGTTTTATAAAGGAAAAACTAATTACAGTGGGAGCCAAACATAGCAAGGACTCAATTTTAAGCTTTCATATAACAGAAAATGTCACTAAGACATCCGGGTGTTTTTGCTTATTCTGAAGAGCAGCTTGAAATCATGACAGTTGGGGAAATAGTTACGTTGCTACTGAAGTTGCCCCAAAGTTTGATTTATAGCCCATCATCTTTTGTCTGGCAGCAGCACTGAATGGAGAAGTAGTGAGAAGTCTGGCCGACTCTGCCCTTGAGGTTGAGATATTAAACAAAAATGAAAACTAATCCATCTTCAGACAGAAGTGTGGTACTTAAAGTCAAGTGTCTGACAATCTTGTGAAATGATTCTGTGTTAAAAAAAAAAAAACATGATTTTATTAGAGCAATTAAAAATGCAGAAAATGTTACCATCTTTCTAAAGTTGTGTTAGAGCTCTGTTCTCATCTCCCTCACTCTCTGGAGCAGGATAAATCTATATATAGCCATGCCTAGTATATGCGCTTCACTCATTATCTCTATATATAGATCTGTAGCTAGAATATTCACTGTGAACATGGGTCACATAGTATTCACAGGAGGACTGCATCTTAGAACCTTGAACTATCAAATTCCTTAAACAGTTCAGAGCCGGCTCTGGGAAGTAAGAAGTAAGAGGTAACCTTGGCGTCCCGAACTTGTAGATTTATTTATCCATTCAACAAATATTTACTGAGAATCTATTACATGTAGACACTTTGTCCACTGCAGCAAGTTTAACAAACAGCAAAGGGAAAAGCCTCCGTACTCTATGATCTGATAATAATGGAAGAAGCCTGCAACCCTATTTTTGGCCAGTGCGGAGACGGCCATATTTATGTAAAGAAGAGGAAGGAGTTTCTGCAGAAGTAACAGAAGCAAACTTTGAAACATTGTTGACCTCTGAGAAAGTAAAGGAATCCTTACATCGGGAGGAAAAGAAAGATGGGGTTGAAACCAGAGCCTGACCTGTCAGGCAGAAGCTGGAGGAACTGGGACAAAAGTGGGAAGACCAAGAGCCCAGAGTTTTGAGCAAAAAAGGAAAGGCAAAATTAGTCATCCCAGGGGATCTGAACCTGGGGTCTGTGGGCTCTCAAGGTCTTCGTGAGAATCCCTGTGCTTGGTTGGGGAAAAGATTACGTATTTTCATGGATCTCTAATTACAATTTCTTTAATTACCAAGTGAAAGCAACACATCACAGTAGTCTGAGCAATAACCATGCCTTTGCCTCCAATAAAAATCACAGATTTCCACTGTTGCCGATAACTTAATGTTTATGCTCTTATGACTGTTTTGCAATGACAGAAGAGAGATCATCAGATCCCACTGTTTAGCACATGAACAAAAAAGCACATACTTTGGAGCACCGGGGGGTTGGTGGCTCAGGCCATTAAGTGTCTGACTCTTGATTTCAGCTCGGGTCATCATCTCAGGGTGGTGAGATCGAACCCTGCATCAGGCTCTGTGCTTAGGGAAGAGTCTTCTCGAGATTCTCTCTTTCCCTCTCCTTCTGCCCCTCCCCATCACATCTGTGCATTCTTTCCAAAAGTAAATAAATCTATTTTTAAAAAGCCCATATATTAATATATCACACATTTGTTTTGTGGTGTTTTGGTAACTGCTGTCTCAGTCCCTTTGGGCTGCTGTAAGATAATACCACAGACTTATATACAACAACTTCTTCATATAACAAATATGATAGCTTCTCAACAACAGAAAATTATTTCTCATACTTATTGAGGCTGGGAAGTCTAAGATCAAGGTACCAGCAGATCTGGTGTCTGGTGAGAACCTACTTCCTGGTTCAAAGAGGTCCATCGTCTCACACAGGAGGAGAAAGCAAAGGCCCCCTTGGGGTCTCTTTTATAAAGAGCACTGATGTCCTTGCTCTCATGACCTAGTCACCAAAGGTATCATCTCGAAATATCAAACCGTGGGTTATTTTTTAACATGTGAATTTGGAGGGAATGCATTTAGGCTATAACAACTGTACTTCAATGTAATTGTAATCATTCATAACCCTCTATGTTTCATGCACTCAAAAACACTCCAAGCAGGGTGTATGGGCATCACTGGACTGCCAAAGGAATCCAGACTTCGGCATTAATGAGAGGTGGCCAGGAATGCCGTCTTCCAGGAGGACAGTAAGCCTGCAAGGAACCTAGTTCTGTCTGCTACAGCTGTGGTAGTAAACAAAAACTAAGATTACCATTGATGATAGCTACTCCTTAAGAATTTACCAGCCACAACCATAGGTTCACTCACTCCTGAGTACAATCAGAGAAGCCCTAAATCCATAGAGTAAATAAAATTATATCCTAGATGTTAATACTTTCAGGTATACAGCAGAAACACATCATTCTTTCTGAGTGAAGACACCAAAACTAGACCCCCAAACTTCTCACAGACTAAGTTTAAAAATAAAATGAGCTCAAAATAAAAACCATTAAGCAAGCAAAGAAATAAAATACTAAAAGCAAGAGTCAGGGGGCAAAAAAAAAAGAAGATATAAACACCCCCACCAAGGACTTCGGATATTCAGAATTACCTGATTCAGAATATAAAATACTCCATATATTATGTTTAAAGACATTTTTTAATGGAGTCAAAAGACAAACAATAAAAGACTACTAAAAATGACCAGGTTGTAAATAGAACCAAATAAAATATTAGAAATGAAATATGTAATTACCAAAGTCTTAAATTTCACAAATAGGATATAGATACATATTAGACTAAAAGTCTAAAATTAGACTTTGAATCTAATTAGATATACGTGAAAAGATAATTAACATATTGGAAAGGAGAAATAAAGAACTTATCCATAAGTAAAAACAAATTAAAGGGAGATTTCAAAAAAATTGAAAAAAATTAGGACACAGAGGATAAAGTGAAAGAATCGAATAGATCTTACTGATGTTTCAGAAGTGAAGCCAATGCACAGAAGGAGGAGATGAAATGTTTGATGAGAGAAAAACAAAGAATTCTTTAGAATTTGTAAATACAATTTTCAGGTTCAGGAATCCCAATGAATTACAATGAGTAACAAAGAATATCAGAGACAGAAATATTAAAATGGAATTGGTGAAGATGAAAGATCATTTAAAAATCTTAGAAGAATATCTTTAAAATGTTTATTCTTCCGATCCAAGAGCATGGAATGGTCTTCCATCTTTTTGTGTCTTCTTCAATTTCTTTCATGAGTGTTCTGTAGTTCCTCGAGTACAGATCCTTTACCTCTTTGGTTAGGTTTATTCCCAGGTATCTTATGGTTCTTGGTGCTATAGTAAATGGAATCGATTCTCTAATTTCCCTTTCTGTATTTTCATTGTTAGTGTATAAGAAAGCCACTGATTTCTGCACATTGACTTTGTATCTTGCCATGTTGCTGAATTGCTGTATGAGTTCTAGTAGTTTGGGGATGGAGTCTTTTGGGTTTTCCATATAAAGAATCATGTCATCTGCGAAGAGAGAGAGTTTGACTTCTTCATTACCAATTTGAATACCTTTTATTTCTCTTTGTGGTCTGATTGCTGTTGCTAGGACTTCTAATACTATGTTGAACAAGAGTGGTGAAAGTGGGCATCCTTGTCTTGTTCCTGATCTCAACGGGAAGGCTGCAAGCTTTTTCCCATTGAGGATGATATATGCTGTGGGTCTTTCATAGATAGATTTGATGAGGTTCAGGAATGTTCCCTCTATCCCTATACTTTGAAGCGTTTTAATCAGGAACGGATGCTGGATTTTGCCAAATGCTTTTTCTGCATCAATTGAGAGGACCATGTGGTTCTTCTCTCTTCTCATATTAATATGTCTATTCAACCTAGAGCAATATACTTTAAATGCCATTCTGATCAAAATTCCACCGGTATTCTTCAAAGAGCTGGAGCAAATAATCCTAAAATTTGTATGGAATCAGAAGAGACCCCGAATCGCTAAGGAAATGTTGAAAAACAAAAATAAAGCTGGGGGTATCACGTTACCTGATTTCAAGCTTTATTACAAAGCTGTGATCACCAAGACAGCATGGTACTGGCATAAAAACAGACACATAGACCAGTGGAACAGAGTAGAGAGCCCAGATATGGACCCTCAACTCTATGGGCAATTAATCTTCAACAAAACAAGAAAAAATATACAGTGGAAAAAAGACAGTCTCTTCAATAAATGGTGCTGGGAAAACTGGACAGCTATATGTAGAAGAATGAAACTCGACCATTCTCTTACACCGTACACAAAGATAAACTCAAAATGGATAAAAGACCTCAACGTGAGAGAGGAATCAATCAGAATCCTAGAGGAGAACATAGGCAGTAATCTCTTCGATATCAGCCGCAGCAACTTCTTTCAAGATATGTCTCCAAAGGCAAAGGAAACAAAAGCAAAAATAAACTTCTGGGACTTCATCAAAATCAAAAGCTTCTGCACAGCAAAGGAAACAGTCAAAAAAACGAAGAGACAACCCACAGAATGGGAGAAGATATTTGCAAATGACAGTACAGACAAAAGGTTGATATCCAGGATCTATAATGAACTCCTCAAACTCAACACACAAAACAGACAATCATATCAAAAAATGGGCAGAAGATATGAACAGACACTTCTCCAATGAAGACATACAAATGGCTATTAGACACATGAAAAAATGTTCATCATCATTAGCCCTCAGGGAGATTCAAATTAAAAACCACATTGAGATACCACCTTACACCAGTTAGAATAGCCAAAATTAACAAAACAGGAAACAACATGTGTTGGAGAGGATGTGGAGAAAGGGGAACCCTCTTACACTGTTGGTGGGAATGCAAGTTGGTGCAGTCTCTTTGGAGAACAGTGGAGATTCCTCAAGAAATTAAAAATAGAACTTCCCTATGACCCTGCAATTGCACTCTTGGGTATTTATCCCAAAGATACAGATGTCGTGAAAAGAAGGGCCATCTGTACCCCAATGTTTATAGCAGCAATGGCCACAGTCACCAAACTATGGAAAGAACCAAGATGCCCTTCAACGGATGAATGGATAAGGAAGATGTGGTCCATATACACTATTGAGTATTATCCTCCATCAGAAAGGATGAATACCCAACTTTTGTAGCAACATGGGCGGGACTGGAAGAGATTATGCTGAGTAAAATAAGTCAAGCAGAGAGAGTCAATTATCACATGGTTTCACTTATTTGTGGAGCATAACAAATATCATGGAGGACAAGGGGTGTTAGAGAGGAGAAGGGAGTTGGGGTAAATTGGAAGGGGAGGTGAATCATGAGAGACTATGGACTCTAAAAAAACAATCTGAGGGGTTTGAAGTGGCGGGGGTGTGGGAATTTGGGGTACCAGGTGGTGGGTATTATAGAGGGCACGGATTGCATGGAGCACTGGGTGTGGTGAAAAAATAATGAATACTGTTTTTCTGAAAATAAATAAATTGAAAAAATTTAAAAAATTAAAAATACAAATGCTGAAATGGTAAAAAAAAAAAAAAAAAAAAAAAAAAAGGAATATCTTAAAAATAGCCATACATACCCACAGGTGATTTTTAAATAAATGAAAACCAGACTGACATCAAACTTCTCAAGGGTATTACTGGAAGACAGAATCTAATGTAATGGTCAAACTGTTGAATGAAAATACCTGTAACTCTAGAATTACATACTCAGGAAGACTTGGAAGAATGAAGGTGATATAAAGACATTTTTAGATAACCATAAACTGTGATAGCTTACCACTAATGCTCAAAAAAAAAAATACCTTCTAAATGATAAACTTCAAAAAGAAAAAAAAAATGATTCAAAAAGTAAGATTTGAGATAAAGATTGGAGCAAAGAAATCAGTAAGGATACAGACAAATCTGAAAAATCTTTCTGTGTAATACAGTAACAATACTTAAATGGCAAAACTTTTTTTTTTAATGCTAGAAATAAAATCTTGAATAACAACAGCACATGAGCCCAGACAGGGATAATCAAAGATAAACAACCATAAGACCCTTACATTATTCAAGAAATTCAGAAGCTAATTTTAAACTTCCAGCCTACAGGGAAAACCAGGAAAAGGAGAAACGTGGTGTGTACAATCCTAACAAGTACAAGGAGAGGTGGATGGAGGGTGGAGGTTGAACAAGAAACAATAATCTAAAATAAGGTCAAAAATGGGACAAAGAATACCAGGATCAAATAGAAAGCACAACATAAATTGGTAAAAATGAGTCCAAATATATCTATAATAATAATCAATGTGAATGGAATTCATAATTAAGATTGTCAGATTTTTTTTATCAGCTAAATGTTATTCCTAAGAAATAGATGTAAAAGGTACAAACATAGAAAAAAATTTTTAAGATTTTATTTATTTATTTGACAGAGAGACACAGCGAAGAGGGAACACAAGCAGGGGGAGTGGGAGAGGGAGAAGCAGTCTTCCTACAGAGCAGAGAGCCTGACGTGGGGCTCTATAACAGGACCCTGGAATCATGACCTAAGACCAAGGCAGACACTTAATGACTGAGCCACCCAGGCGCCCCTGGAAAAATTTTGTATATAACAAAGATGCATTAATAAGTACTAATCAAAAGGAAACAAATAATGTCAGAAAACTTAATTTGAGATAAATAGCACTTATAAAGTGTCATTGCTTAATGATAAAAATTTCTAAAAAACAAGGATCATATATGCACCCAATAAAATAACTTCAAATGACATAAAGTGAAAGTTAACAGAATGTCAAAAATGTATAAATGTACTCTCATACCAGGAGTTTAACATTCCTCTCTCATTTATTAGTATTCAAGCAGACAAAAATTACATCCCAAGTTCAATTTGATGGATATTTGTAGGGCTATGCATCCAACAATAGGAAATACATGTTATCCTCAAGATTCATTGAAGATTTATAATAATTATCTCAAATTAGGCCATAAAATAAGTCTCAACACATTTCAAATTATTCCTATCACACACAGCATATTCTCTGACCACAATTAAATTAAAAGTCAGTTATAAGATAATTTAAGCCTCTTATGATTGGAAATTAAAGTATTTCTAGATAATGTATGAGTCAAAGAAAATATAATGGAAATTAAAATGTATTTAGAATTAAACAGTACTAGTAATACATATCAAAACTTGTGGAAGTTTAAAAAAATAATTTGAAGAAATTTATAGTTTTGCATGCTTATAGAAGAAAGGCTGAAAATTTAAAAGTTTAATGTCTACCCCAAAAAAAGATTTAAAACAGCACAATTTTTCTAGATAAGACTTTCTAGACTCTAACAAGCATATGTGCTGGTGATTTCTTTTTTCTCTTTAAGATTTTATTTATTTATTTTACAGAGAGAGAGAGCACAAGTAGGGGGAGCAGCAGGCAGAGGGAGAGGGAGAAGCAGGCTCCTGTCTGAGCAGACAGCCCAATGTGGAGCTCGATCTCAGGACACTGAGATCATGACCTGAGCCAGAGGCAGATACTTAATGGACTGAACCACCCAGGCCCCCCTGTCCTGGTGATTTCTGAACCATCTTATTGGTATGTCATTGACACAAGCTCTTCAAAAAAAAACCTCTTTTGTTTTGTTTTGTGAGACAGAGCAGGAGTCAGTGGGGTGGGGCGGGGGGGGGGCAGAAGGAGAGAGAATCTCAAGCAGGCTCCACACTCAGCATGGAGCCTGACACAGGGCTCAATCTCATGACCCTAAAATCATGACCTGAGCTGAAATCAAGAGTGGGATACTTAACTAACTAAGCCACCCAGATGGCTCCCCCAAAACTGTAATTCTGATAAATATCCATGTCTTTTAAGAATTAAAGAAAGGGAAAATGCCCAAAGAGAAAGAAATAATAAATGCAAGAGCAGAAATAAATAACAGAGAAAACAGATACGGAGTACCCAAAAATCCAACAGATATTTGAGAATACAAATAACTGTTAAGCCTCTGGTTAGAATAATCAAGTAAAAAGGAGTGAAGACAGAAGAATACAATAGCAAAAATGAAAGGGGACCATGCTACAGAGCAGAAAGTTTAAAAGATAATGACTTCAGCCAGCAAACTTCTATATAAAACTGACAAATCCCTAGAAAAAAGCAATGTGTCATAAGTGACTCATGAAGAAGTAGAAAGCCTGAATAGCCTTTCTAATCATTGATTAGGTGGTTCTTTAATAATCATTAAATAAATTAAATTAGTAGTTAATGATCTTCCCACAAAGAAAAATAAATGGAATCTTTTTAAAACTCCTCTAGGAAATAAAAAAAAGGAATATTCCCAATTTACAGTCAAGTATATATCACCATGCTACCAAAATCAGAAAAATATGAGAAGAGAAAAAACTCTCTCCTAGATATACATATATTTATATCACCTACAAATTGAACCCAGTAATATATATTAGATACACATTGTGATGGTTTAATTTTTTTAAGATTTTATTTACTTATTTGACAGAGAGATAAATCACAAGTAGACAGAGAGGCAAGCAGAGAGAGAGAAGGGGAATCAGGCTCCCTGCTGAGCAGAAAGCCCGATGCAGGGCTCGATCCCAGAACCCTGAGATCATGACCTGAGCCAAAGGCAGAGGCTTAACCCACTGAGCCACCCAGGCGCCCTGTGATGGTTAATTTTATGTGTCAACTTGACTGGGTTAAGGGATGCCCAGGTGGCTAGCAAGTATTATTTCTGGGTGTGACCATAATGATGTTTCTGGAAGAGATTAGCGTCTGATTTCAGTGGGCTGAGTAAAGAGGCCCACACCTGCCAATGTGGGAGGCACCATCCAATCCACTGAGGGCCAAAATGGAACAAAGAGGTGAGAGAAGACTGAACGAACTCTCTTTTTGAGCTGGGACATCCATCTTTACCTGCCCTCTGAAATCAGAGTTCCTAGTTCTTGTGCTCTTGGACTCTGGATCTTAGAGTATGGGTTTCCCTGGTTCTCAGGCCTTTGGACTGAGTTACACAGCTAACTTTTAGAGCTCTCCCATTGGTAGAAGACAGATCATGGGGCTTGCCAGCCTCCCTAACCACATGAGCCAATTCCTAATCTACATTTCCTCTTATATGTATCTATATATTCTGTGGGTTCTGTTTCTCTGGAGAACCCTGACTAGTACACACATCATGACCAGTGTGAGTCTATTCTAGCAGCGCAAGTTTGATTTAACATCTAATAATACAATTCGCCCCATTAACAGATTAAAAGAGAAAAATTCATCATTTCACAGATGGAGAGAACTCATTCAAAGCAATCCAATACCTATTCATGAGTATAAAAAGAAAGAAAAAAAAAATAGAAGGGAATTTCCTTGACTCACTAAGAATATCTACCCAACATATAGAAAAAATTCTAAAAGCAGGAACATTAGACATATCCTATATAAAATCAGGAACCAAACGGACAGACACTAATATCATCCTACCTCATTACAGGAAGAAGATAAGGCACCGTGATGACCATTTGTGGTCTTGTCCATTTGCCAAGTCAAACTCACAAAAATCAGAGAGATCTTACCCAATATCAAACTTTATTAATAATTCAAAGAACACAGGAAGCCACAAGAAGCAGGGCAATTATGGAGAATTCTGATAGCTATCATCACTCTTTCCTCACTGCATTGTGACAGAAAACTGCCCAGTCCATATTTAAGTTGTAAGGATGCATGCTGGACATCATGTCCATAAAGGGGAGAAATTTCTATCATGAAAAGTCTCCATTTTGTACACCGAAAATTACACGGCTGATCCCAACATTTTCCCGGGGGCCATGCCATCTAAATCTGCAAGCAACTGGCTTGTTTACCAACAACCTACACAGATCAGTCATACCTTAATAAAAGCAGCCCACATATAAGGAGGAGATTTACATTATGTTTACAAGGGGATCTGACCAGGACATTTAATTCTCTTGAGTTTTTCTTTCCTCTCTTCCCTGAACAGGCTGGGTCACAAACCAGCTGCTAACCTTTCCTTTCCAGCCATAAAAGGAACAAGGACTGGGGGAGAAATGGTCTACTGAGCTACTGGCAAGGAGTTTTGTTTATTTTGTTAACTTCCTAGAATAGTCCTAGAATAGAGCCTAGTACATTGTAGACATCCAATAAACATCTACTGAGTGAAAAAATAAATTATTCATAAATTAATCATTTCTATAGAGAAAACCCAAAAGCAACTATAAACAAATTACAATTGATAAGAGAGTTAGGTTAAGTGAATTAATATAAAATCAATATTCAAAATTACTTGCATTTCTATGTTCCTGCAACAAAGAGAAAAAGTAGTATTAAAATAATCTTTACTATGGCAACAGGAAGCAAAGTCACCTAGGAAAAAATCTAAGAACAAAAAATTACACAGGCTTTATGGCAAAAATTAAAAAACTTTCTTGAAAGGCACTGAAAATGCCGAAACAGATGGGGAGAAGTATGTTCATAGGTAAGAAATTTCAGTATCATAAAATATCAGTTTTCCTAAATTGATCTATAGCTTTAATGTTATTATAATAAATACACTAATTTTTGAAATTTTTGTTTGGTTTTGCGGATGCTAATAAACTGAATCTAAAACTATATAAGAAACAAAGGTCCACAATAGTCCCGAACAAGGAGGAGGAGGAAAACTCAACATATCAAATATCCAAAACCTTTTTTAAAGTTATAGAGTCAGCACGGCACTGGTACAGGGAGAGACAAGCAGACCGAGAGCCGGCCATCCACACGCCACCACTTCATAGATGAGGGAGGCGGCCCTACACCTGAGTGGGGAGAGAGGAACTCTTTAAAAGCTGGCATTACTACAACTGGTTATCCATATAGAAGAAAATTAAATTTGACTTCTTCCCTTCATACACAAGACTCAGTTTCCAGTAGATTATATGTGAAATTTCAAAACTTTTAGCAGCAAACACAGAATATCTCCATAAGATATTCGCTGACAGCGGGGAAGGAGATGAACTACAGCAACCCACATCACGTCAGATGAGTGTCAAAAACAAAAGACTGAGGGAAGGGACGTCGCAGAAAAATACATCCACTGTGATAGCATCTATCTAAATGGCAAAATGTGATAAATGATCAAGGAGTGATACCGAATGTTGTGGAATTTCTGAGAGGGAGCCTTTTTTGCCTATGAGAATCAAGGAAGACATCACAGGGAATGGATACATGAGCTGGACTTTGAGCGCTAGATGATGCCTAGGCAGAGGGTCGAAGGTATGTCAGTGCAGTCCAAGCTGAGAAATCGGCGTGAGCAATGGTGTGGAGAACGCCCCCCACCCCGATTCTTAAGAGAATAACGCCTCTGAAAAATAAGGCATGTAATGAGGAATCCTAAGAGCAGAGATGGGGGTAGGGAACCTAGAGGCCCTTGCCTGCTCTCTTTGGACACACAAGAGAGAAGTCCCATCCTTCCTATGCTAAAGGGATTCCTGTTCCATTCTCCCCCCTCAAACAGGCCCCGTTCTATGAACCACACCTTCCCACCTTCTGCCCAGGCCTTGCTCTGCTCCCTTCCCCAGCACCACTGTCATTCTCTTACTTTGAAAACAGCCAATGACGTGCTATGATGAACAGCCCCACTTCAGCAGGACTGGGAGACAACACCAGTAATGCAGGTGGAAAAAGCCTGTGTTGTCCCTGAGCGTTCAGCAGACCCCTGGAAGCTGGGAACCACAGGGAAGGCCCCGTGGTGCTTGGGGGCATGTCCCTTGCATAGGATTTTCATAGGGATACCCAGTTTGGAACACAGCTCAATAAGCAAACCCCGTGCTCTCCAGCTCTCCACATTCTGCACACATTTTTTGAGCATTTATAGCCAAAGGAGTTGGGTCTTCATGGGGCTGTGTGGCCATCCCTCCATCCCAATGGCAGTTTCCAACGGTAAGAGCCCAGCGCTGTCAGACGCCATCCAGAAGTGATTAGCTACTTATTTTCATTTTGCGGAATAGCCTTTCGGTGTTCACGCAAGCATTCATGCTTTTTAAAACCAAATGGAAACTTTATTGAGTAAAACACTCTTAACTGAGTTGGAAATAGATAGTTGTTCAAAGTGATGCCTAAGATGTACACAAACACACACACAAATCCTGGCAGAATATCAACTTGTACTTTTTTTTTTAAAAAATTACTTTCTCTTTGAACCTCAAATTTATGTCAATATATTTAAAAATAATAACAGAGAAAATATGTTTTGTGTAATGTGACTTAAAAAAGGCGTTCCGTGTGTTCCCAGGAACCCAAAGGGGGAGAGAAGGCCCTCTCTTTCCTTGTTGGCTCAGCTCTCCATCCAGACGTCAGAGCATGAATATGGAGGCTGCTTTTTATGTAAAGAGATGGTGCTACTGACCAGTGATCAGAACTAGTGATCGTGAATTTTGACGGATCTAACCGCATACTTTCAAATGCTTTCTCTTATTACTAAAAGCAGCCGCTGAGTCCTACCTCAAACAAAGCTCCAGCTGACCCAGGACCCAGAAATGCAGAGGAAAACTAAGAAATTAATCAGTAGGACTTGGAGTGCCAGGTAGTAACAAAAGAAACAGAAACAGCCACTTAGGGCACCAAACTGAAGGTGGGAGAGGAAGAAGCAAAACCGTAGCACAAGGCATAGAACATTTCTGTAATCGGTCCGGGGACTTACCAAGCACACTTCTATTTTATGGCTGGAGGGTTTGGAGTTCTGGTTCTGCAGCATCCCACCTCCCCCCTTTTAAAGTGGGCCCAACGTTGGTATTATAAAAACAAGCCCAATCATTTACAAAACAGTGAGCTAAGAAACAGTGAATCAGCCAGTGTGGCACAGAGCGTCTCAATTCACCGCAGAGCCTGGGCTCCAGAAGCACAGCGCTCTGAACACTCGAATAACCGGGTGTCTGTGGCACCCGACTCATCCACACTTAATAGGCTTACTCAGAAAGTAAAGTTAGGAAGTGAGAACATGAAGGCTAATCCATGTGCGGGTGATAGAAACTCAGCCGGCAGTGGTGCAGGTAAAAAGATGCACACCGAGGTGCCGCACAGAACCTAAGCTGGGAATATGCCGACCTCAGTAACAGCTCAAAGCAAGAACGCGAGCACCACAGGGTTCTTCCCATTCTCTGCTCTCTGCTCCCCTCTGTGCCCCTACTTTATTCTCTCTCCAGGTGGACCAGAGCGGAGGAAACCATAGTCAACAACAGCCCCAGAGTTGAAGGTCTTAAAGGTCTAGTGCTGGGGAACTGACTTCTTGCTTTCTCTGATCTCAGTTAAAAACACATGAAGAAGGAGTTTTCCAGCCCAGATCCAGACAAATCCCCACACTTGGGCCAGTCACCAGTGGCCCAGCCAGCAGGAAACTTGGGCTGGCCCCACTCAGGTCAGGTGTCCCACCTTGTACAGTGCATGGTGGTCACAGGGATGAAGTCATGGAAAAACGTAGCCATTCTGGCAGAAACCACTGAGATCTATTTGGGGCCGGCCATTCCCAGAAGCAGCAGGTGCACAGCATATAAACAGTAAATAACCCCCAAACAAAGTGAATTCGCTATATATTATAATTACTGGGCTAACAGCACAGTATTTTATTACTCTCAGAATAGAGAATTAGCTACCCGGACTCTAAGCGTTGTATCCTTCATGTAATCTAAGTTAAAAATCACTGCATGTCCATCCCCCAGATGAAGAGGAAGCTTCTACACGTCTCAGTTTCCAAGTTGCTCCCTAGAACTCCCAGGTGGTGGGGGAGGGGAGAATACAGTCTGTGTCACACCCACTAATGTTACTCTAGTTGAGGAGCAGAGTAACTTAGAAGGAAAAACCAGCTTTCCTGACAGATTCAGCCCACAATCGGACTCCCCTGCACTACTTGTGTGACTACAGCCACACTGCTGAAACCCCCGGGGCTGAAGCTGGCTCACCTGTGAGATGAGGGAAATAATATGTACCTTGCAAGTTCGTATAAAGGTTGGAGCTAATGCATAAAGAGCACGATACCTGATACACGAGAGCCACCGTATGACTGGCACACTGAACGGCTTCCTCATTACCTCGAAGAGCTAAAGCACACCCGGCCCTGGGAATGTCTTCAGGCCATGATCCATTTCTTGCTAACCTACTTCCTTGTGAGAAGCTCTCCTTCCCACCCTGCACACCCAGAAGACATGACTAATATAGATTCCAATTAGGGTTACTATAAAAAGACAAGGAGGACGGGTGGGGCAGTTCTCCATTTGGCTTTCCCCAGAGGTTTACTTACTTTATCTGAAATGATAGCACAGAATATCCAAAACCCAAAGATGACTTCTTTTTTTTTAAAGATTTTATTTATTCATTTGAGAGAGAACATGGGAGGGGAGAAGGTCAGAGGGAGAAGCAGACTACCCGTGGAGCAGGGAGCCCCATGTGGGACTCGATCCCGGGACTCCGGCATCATTACCTGAGCCGAAGGCAGTCACTTAACCAACTGAGCCACCCAGGTGCCACAAAGATGACTTTTTAAAAGGTGAGTTAGGACAGTACAACTGCACGAATACCCTAAAAATCTGTATATATATGTGTATATGTTACATACATATAACTACATATGTAAACATACACCACATATATATCATTATATTTTTATTTAATTCTTTATATATTTATATTACATTTTATAATTGGATTTTTATCTCATGTGTTTTACGGTGCACCACTCAGGGAAACCACAGGTGGCAAATCTCTAGTGCTAGGGGCATTCAGAGCAAAGCTCCCCTCACCAGGATTTCAGGGTATTAATCCCTTCATTTTACAGTGGGGGCAACTGAATTTCAGACGGTGAACAGACTAGTCTGAGAGGGCAGCATCTGGGGCAGGTCTGGAGCCTTATTCCCTAGGCCTCTCGCACCCACTCCCCAGCATATGTGGCTGGAGGGAGGAAGACTCGACCCTCAGATGGCTCCAGGGGACAACTGAGAGACCAGAACAAAGGAAATGCTGCAGGCAGACCCCACAGCCCTCAAATGGATCTTCTAGTAAAAGGGGAAGAAACCAAGCCTTCCTCCCACGCTCTCTCCTGGTCACCTTCTGTGGCCAGACTCAAGCGACTTGACAATTATCCATTATTTTGTAAAGTCTGAAACTCCATTAACAGATAATCAGAAAATAGCTTTCATTAAGGTGCCTCAAAGAGCAACAGTGCTAAAACCAACAGCACAGCCAGCTCATTATAAAAAATGATTCCCGGGGCGCCTGGGTGGCTCAGTGGGTTAAAGCCTCTGCCTTCGGCTCAGGTCATGATCTCAGGGTCCTGGGATCGAGCCCCACATTGGGCTCTCTGCTCAGCAGGGAGCCTGATTCCCCCTCTCTCTCTGCCTACCTCTCTGCCTACTTGTGATCTCTGTCAAATAAATAAATAAAATCTTTAAAAAAAAATGATTCCCATACTCCTGTCTCAATCTTGTGCTTCAATTCACTTCATACACTAGCGAAATCCAAATGCTGGGGACATCCTGTACACCGCCACTCTTTCCTGCCTCCATGCTTTTGCTCCTGCTGATCATCCTGGCTGCTCTTTCCATGCTCTTTTCTGATCTTTCCATGGCTCACTGTGCTTTAAGATAGAACTGAGATACCACCTCCTCCAGGAAGCTTCCCATCATTTACCTTTGTGTTCTAACCCATCATAGGCTTCAACGAAGAAATGCTGAACATTTCTTATTGTAAGTCAGCACTAGAGTTCTCTTTTTCCTGGTCCGAACCTCCTGCAGCCACTCCAACAGGATATCTAACAAGAGAATTAGGCTGTGTCTACCACAGGCCATTGAAGATATAGGAGTGTCTGCTGGGGTATCCGTTGCCTTTCCTGACAGAGAGGAAGGAGAAAGCTTATCAGCAGGGGGACAAGACGACATGAGGAGAGAAACAACACAATGGTATACTTGGGGTGGAAGCAGCCTAGACAATGTAAACGTATATCTGAATTTGTCTAAAACAACTTCTCTCCTGCTTTTCAGTGACTTGACCCTTGGCCTCAGACTCTTGCATTTACAGTCATTCCCAGCCAACAAGGGGAGGGCTGAAGAAGTGAACTGGGCTCACAGCAGCTTCATGTCCAAGACCATCACCCCTCTAAGTGAACTCCACCCCAAGTCATACCTGGGCCAAGCTGTTCCACCTGAAGAACTAGTGGGCCATATGGAGGTCCTAAAAAGTATGGGCTGTTCTCTAAGATAGAACTCAGGGGGCATGACATGATTCAAAGAAGAGACAGTAGGAAACACCTGGTCAGGGGCAGGTGCCCCTGGGTAGGGCCTGTTTCTCAGCCACTGAGGAAGCCAGCACACCATAACTTGGCACAGACACTCCAGGACAAAATATAGGCCAAATCTCAACTGTGGTTTCTCTGATTCTTATCTATACAGCTTAACAAATCATGTTTGTTCCAGCTCATTTGCTTACAAACTTTGGCTGGCATCCAACGCCACCAGCGTGAGACCACAGGTCCCATGGAGCTCATTACCTCTGTGGTCCATGGTCTTCTATGGTCAACAATTAGCTCTAGGATACAATACAAGCTGCCATTTCCATCCTGGTCATGGTTGCCATAGGGATCTCTTCATGCTTCTTTGTGGGAATCAAATGTAATGCTTTTGTTAATGGCCCATGGTCTTGACTCTTGGGAGACCAGAAGCATTAAGCAATCAGAGCACTTGTATTTTAAATTCCTCTCCTGCCTTAGGACCTTGAGTATTGATGGAGAGGGCCTGGGGACCCAGGAAAGAAGTGTGTACCATTCCATTAGAAAAGAGGTTTCTACTGGTCCTCTCCTCTGTCAGTAGGGTTTATATGTTTTCATAAACTGAAGAAAAACAGAAAAACCATAGTTACATGGTCAGAGAGCAAAACACCCGGGTTCTACTCTTGACCCATCCATCAACTCTCTCTGTGAACTGAGATAATCCACTAAACCTCTTTGGACCCATTTCCTCGTCAGTAAATTGAAGAGTCAGACAAAGAGTCTATCAGTTGGTATTTTGATTTGTTCTGCTCTCAACTTACAAAATAACTTCTCTCCTACATGGAAATGGTAAGGGTGGTCAGGCGAAAAGATTTTTTTAAAATAGCAAGACTGAAAGTAAGACACACTTCATGTCAAAGGGCCAGAGGCTAGAGGATCCCAGAAGCCAAACGTTAGGATGGAGGTAGGGGTCTGAAGTCGGGCAAGTGGTCAGGCATCAGGGAGCCCAGGGTCTCAAAGAGCATCTCCAGATATTTAGTGAGAGACAGCACTGCTAAGGCATGAGCATGTCAGGAAAATCCAAAGCAAGAAATCATGTGTGAGCCACAAGATGGATTTCCAAGTCAGAAAATCACAGGTCAAAAGCCAGTGGGAGGAGCACTGGGTGACTCAGTCAGTTAAGTGTCTGCCTTTGGCTCAGAACATGATCTTGAGATCAGGGGCTCCCTACTCAGCAGGGAGCCTTCTTGTCTCCCTCTGCCTGTCCCCCCACACTCACGCTCATGTGCTCGTGCTTTCACCATCTCTCTCTCTCTCTCAAATAAATAAATAAAATCTTAAAAAAAAAAAAAAAAAAGCCAGTAGGAGGCTGGCAATGTGGGAGAAGTCAGATCATGCACATCCCAGGAGACTGGAAGCGGTGAAAGATGTCTGATGGAGAGCATCAGTTTGTTTTCCTGACAGCAGTTCCCAGAATCTAAATGAATGATGCAAGGGGAAAAATCCCTGGAACCGTCTATTCAAACCCTATGGGATCAGGGCAGCTAGGTGGCTCAGTCGGTTGGGCATCCACCTTCCACTCAGGTCATGATCCCGGGTCCCAGGATGGATACCCACATTGGTATGGGTATCCTGCTCAGCAGGAAGCCTTTTTCTCTCTCTGCCGCTCACTCCACTCATGCTCTCTCTCAAATAAATAAATAAAATCTTTCAAAATGGCGGGCCACCTGGTTGGCTCAGTGGGTTAGGCCTCTGCTTTCAGCACAGGTCATGATCTCGGGGTCCTGGGCTCGAGCCCTGCATTGGGCACTCTGCTCAGCGGGGAGCCTTCTTCCCCACCCGCCCTGCCACCTGCCTCTCTGCCTACTTGTGATCTCTCTCTGTCAAATAAATAAATAAAATCTTTAAAAAAAAAAAACAAAAAACCTATGGTATCCAATGAGCAGTGTGTGGTTGAGGTACAGACAGCCTGGGGCTCATTTTGCACATTTTTTGTGGCCACTAAGTTCCTTTTCAAAGCCCCTGGGCTGTACCTCTCCAGGTGTGCCCACTCATCCCTCTACATCCTGTCCTGAACAGACAGCTTCATTTTCTCAGAGCTTAGGGCTTGGAGATGAGACCTAATTATCTCAACAAATATTTACTGAGTGCCTACTGTGGGCCAAATATCTTCCTAGAGACTTAATATAAAGGCATATTTATTGTTACCTCAAAATCCAGATCTTTGGTGGCCAATTTTTGGACCCAGAGTTCCTCACTATTATACAACCTGAGGCATTTCATATAGACTCCTAAGGAACGTGCCCCCCTGGAAAAGGAATTGGGTTCTTATCCCATCTCTGCAGCTAACCTGCTTGGGGCTAAGGCTAAGTCACAAAAATATTCCAGCTTCCAGCTTCCGTTTCTGCCATGTGGACTCCATCCTTCCTCCCCGTCTCGTTCACAGGGTGCTGGGAGGAGACAAGGAACAAATACCTGTGACATCACTTCAAAATCTGGTCTCATGGCTGACAGGCCGGCGCTCAGTAAAGACGGGGGCTTAACCAGAAACAGGGATTCTGATTCAGCCTGGCTTCCTCCGCCATTTCTGTGTCACTCAGCTGTCACTGCTCCTTCTCCTGACACCGTGCAAATTTTAAAAGCCTGCACAAGCTCATCTGGAATTCACATACCCAAGCTCAGAGAGACAAGGACAATCTGAAATTGAAAATTCAGGACGACGTCAGATGGTAGCACTCTCTGTGAAAAATGAGCGTGGTAGACACAGCCTCACTTCTCCCAAAGATGCCTGATGTTTGTGGATGATTTGTAATGCTTTCCACTGAAAAGCCCTCATCCCCATGAACACATTTTGAAGACAGAAATCAATCTTACCCTGTAACAGGGAGAGAAAATCTGTTAGCAAAAAATGAAGTGGAGAAAAAGCACCTAATTCTGGAATCCTTTCTACGGAATAAATGGATTCCAGAGCAGTGAGGCACAGCCATGTTTCCCCCTCACTCTGCAATTTACTAAGCAGCTTCAAGAGGTAAGATTTAAGAGGGAGACCATAGGGCCGGGCCACCAGCATCTCCATCCCAGTAGTTTAGGATGGATGCCTTCTCACCTCGAGGACTACCCGTCCCATCCTTGGCATCTCATACTAGGTCAGCGTCAGCCTGCACGACGAGGCACTGAGCATTCCTGCAAGGACAGGCTAGACCAGACCCTTGGGGCCCTTGTGATCTTTCAAATAAGGCAGTTACATGGAGAGGTTTAATTTAACCCCCAAACCAAGATGAATTCTACTTAGACCATCCGACTCTAGAGAATAATAATAAAGGAGAATAAGAACTACAGGTCACACTGGAACCCAGAGCTGAAACCCTCACAGAACACATGGCCCTGAGGATCCAACCTGGTCCGGACAGAGAGGTAAGTCATTGTGTAAGGTGGAAATCAGGAATGGACACTAGATAAAGCTAGCAAAGCTGAGGGAAGGAGATTAAAGGCATGGGGGGGGAATTAGAAAGAGACTTCCATGAAGAAGAGTCCAGGCTGATGTCGGCTAGAGCACTCTGACACACTGATGATCCCCTTTACTGGCACAGGTGACCATAGCCTTCTGGAGGATTTAGAAGAATCGTAAAAGCTTCCAAAACCACAGGTCTTGCTCTGAGAAGAGGAAGAGTTAGAGTCATCTTCTTCCCAGATCTCACCCCCCAGCCCCTTGCGGAGGAATCACGCTGGCAAATACACTGCGCTCTTCCCCCAGTGTCCTTTTGGCTCTTGGTAGGTCTCAGGAGCTTCTCTCTTGAGGAAAAGCAGTCCACAGCAGGTCTGGGAGAAAAGGGTAACATGAGAGCTCACAGTGGCTCAGTAATTCAGTAAAAAGCCAGAGCACCGTTGGCCGAGTCATCCACACTCAGGCCAGGAAGAAGCCCCACTCCGCCCCTGCAGGACACAGTCGTCCAGGGGGAGCTTGGCTTAGGGAAGGTGCCGGCTCCCGTGCTCTATGTACCTGGAAGGAGAAGCACGGACATTTGCTGGAGACTTCCTCAAAATCCTGCCAGGAACGTGAGAGGCAGCAGAGACCAGATGGGAAGAAGGCGCATGTTTAAGAAACGTGTGATGGCTTCAGGAAAATCAGAGACACTGTGGAGCCACACGAGAACATCCCGGCCCATCACGGACAAGCACACCGAGCTCAAGAGGCACAAAGAGGCCCCAAACATGACATAAATAACTTGAACTGAAGACAACAAGTATTGCTAGACCTCCATTCCGGCCCCTCGAAACCCTCCATGCCAATTCTCCAAGAGTCAGAGGCAAGTAGAGACCAAGGCAGCAACACGCTATGGAAGTCTGCTGGAAAGGATTTCAGATCCGTCTTTGACATTAGCAAGGTTGCACTGTAAACATATTCCTCGTATTGTCAACAATATCCTTTAGCCAGTCTAAAAGCCAAGACTAAATCTGGGTAGAATCAAGAAGGCTGAGGGGAAAAAAAAAAAAAAAAAACAACAAAACTTCCAGAAGTCCGCCAGGGAAGACACTGAACACAATCAGGATTGTGGTAGTGTCTCGGGAAGGACTAAGCCCCAAAGGCCCGCGTGTAGCGAGAAACCATGAAGATGGTGAGTTAGATCCAGGTTTGAACCTCTGCATAGTGTCAAAAACAAAAAGCAGTCACTCCTGACTCCAGTCCAGAGCCCTTCAGTTCTTGGGCTCATGTGAGCATGATGAGGTGAAGTTGCCCAGAAGACAGAATGTGGGCTTTGGACCTTGTTCCAAACACCGGTTCCATCTGTGGGTAACATGCCCCCCTCTTCCTCCCCTCACTGCCTGTGCCCACGCCTCCTGGAAGGGCTGGAATGGTGAACCGATGAGATGTGTACGCGTAAGTGCCTCGGCACGATGTTTGGCACCTGTCAGTTCGCGCTCACATCTCTAAAACCAGTTCTGGGGACCATATACAGGAAAGTCCAATAAAGCTGTTGATATTTAGTGAGGAACACATTGGGCTATAATTAGTGACCTGGTTCTCACACCAGCTCACCTGGCGACTTTGGGCAAATCACTGCACTTTCTGATGGATCCGCTTCATCACTCGCAGCATGAACTAGATCATCTGGATCAAACAGAACACCCTCGTGTTTTCCTCAAAGGCAGCTGGGGTCGGGGCCGGCAAGGCAGGACGGAGAACAAGGTAAAAGGGACAGTCTTCATCCCCTGAAATCACTGCAAGTTTCCAGTGGAAGAGCCTCCTACCCAACCAGGACAGACTTGAAACGCTTGAGCCACGGTGACCCTAGCTGGCGAATCCAGGTCAGGTTCCACATCTACAAGATGAGCAGCGTGAAAAGGAAGAAACAGTGGGAAAGGAAAGTGCAAAGCGGCATCCAACTTCGGAGATAAACAGGCCTCCCACATGCTTCCAACACACACACACACACACACACACACACATACACACACTCTCTCTCTCTCTCCCTCTCTCTCTCTCTTCTGTGCCCCTCCTGTCTGGGCAGGGATCCATGGCCCCTGTTGCTGGTGTTGTGTGTTCCTCCTCTCCATCAGCCAGTCCAAACCCCATCTAATGCAGAAGCATCTTATCTGGAGCCAGTGAGAGGGGCGCCTGGGTGGCTCAGTCGGTTAAGCATCTGCTTTCAGCTCAGGTTGTGATCCCAGGGTCCTGGGATCAAGTCCCCACATCAGGTGGGGGGAGTCCCTGCTCAGCAGGGAGACAGCTTCTCCCTCTCCCTCTGCTTGCCACTCTCCCTACTTGTGCTCACTCTCTATCTCTCTGTCAAATAAATAAATAAAATCTTTTATTTAAAAAAAATACAGTCAATGAGAGTTTCATGAGCAAGGCAGGTGGGGATGGGGAGCAGTAGCCAACTGGGGTAAAGGTGTCACAGCCTGTTCTCCAAACTGCTGGGGCCTAAAGAATGAACCCTTACAAAGAAAACACATTCAACATCACACCGTAAAACTTGCACCTTGTCCCTCTCCACACATAAATGCACACAAACACCCACCTACAAACCAACAGAATTATCACACCGGGACTATTTCAGAAAACCATACAAGAAGTAAGTTATCTTTTAAAATCTTTAAAAACCAAACATCTTTGGTTTTTATCTTTATCTTTATCTTATCTTTTATTTTATATTTTATCTTATATTTATTTATTTATAAATTTATATATTAATTATTTATATATTATATATAATACTTATATTAATTGTTATTAATAATAAAATATTATTATGTTTTATTATGTTAAACATTTATAAAATATTGTTATTATTAATATAATTAATTATAATAATTAATTGTGATTAATATAATTAATTATATATTAAACATATAAAACTTATTTATAAATATTTATATCTTATATTTTATCTTTATCTTATCTTTAAAAAACCAAAGAAAAATTCTCCTCAGTCATCCTTGATGAGCCTCTGTCTCTCTGAAATGCATCCAGGCCTCACAGTCTCTCAGGAACTTCTAGGGAGACAGGACTGAGGCTGGCCCAGACCACTCCCTGCCATGTAAACAGAATGGCCTCACCTTCACCATGCCTCAGACCCACTACCCCTTCCATGTCCTTGCCCAGCCAGCTCTTACTCATCCTTCAATCTCAGTATAAAGGTCCCCTTCTCCAGGAAGCCCTCGATCTCAGTATAAACGTCCCCTTCTCCAGGAAGCCCTTGATAACTCCCCAAGGTTGGTTCAGATGCCCCTTCTCTGTGCATCTTCACCTGCCTTATTAGCATTAGCAGGCTCTACTGTAGCTATAGGTTGACTAGTCCATCTCTCCACTGAACTCTGGGTTCTTGGGGACCTAGACTACGTCTCTCGCACTTAACATAGTGCTGGCATATAGAAGTGCTTAATAAATCAACTTGCATGATGGAACAAATCTAAGTCAGATTAATAATTATATAAAAAACCATTCAGGCCTACTGAGGAATGAACCAATAAACCTGGTAAAAAGAAAGCAAAAGTCCTTAAGTGTGCAAACTAGGTGCTTTCCCTTGAGTTCACAATGGATTCACTCTTGTTCCTGAGCTGCTGCATGTGGAGTGCCAGGGGGCCTTACTATTAGGCCCGACCAGCTACTCCTTCTGAGAAGACAGGGACAGACACAACCACTTACAGAACACCGATACACATCTCTTTTAAGTCAAATAAAAGCTAACAAGGAAAGTGGTATCATCGTCTTACAGATAAGGAAGCCAATGCTCAGAAAAGCAGATAATGCATCCAGTCGATACAAAGTCGATCCTGGAAGTTGGATCTGTGGATGCTGGAATCAATCCTTTCTTCACTCTCAACCTCCATAGGTTTGGATGTTTATTTTCACATTCTGATTAGCAACATGCTGGCTGGGCAGCCAGACCCCCCACCTCGAAGTTGTGGCAGCTGACAGACAGCAGTGGTGCTGGATCAATAAGCCAGTGAACAGGCAATCAGACCCGTTACCTGGGCTGGCAAAGGACTCAGGCTTCCTGAGACATTCTTGTCTTTGAAAAAAACTTTGGAGAAGACAATCAGAGAAGGGAACTCAGAAGAGAAAGAAAAGCAGAGAAGTTTCAAGAAATGTCCCTCTAGGTTGGTTACTGGTAAAACAAAAGTATATAAAAACATCACAGTGCATACCCAGTCACTAAAAAACAAAGCATCCCAGAAAAACAGGGTGATTATTAACTGTCATTATCAACAGGGACATTGCTCACCACCACAGGGCTGCACCCAACCACCAGTACCCAGTCTCCTGCCTCCAAAGACAAAGGTACTAGGAGTCAAGAGAAAAGCTTAGAGAAAATGAAAATGCATCCAATTCTCAGTCAAATAAAATGCCATGGGCCCAAGGCCAAAGTATATTCTTGGCCGATAGTGTTCACCACCCTAAATTTAGCCAACTGGTGAGCTTTTTAAGGAAGCGTGTTACTCAACCTTTGGCAAGCCAGAGATTCACCTCCACTTGGACAGCTTGCTTCTCCCCTGAAGCTGGAACACACTGTCCTTGGCTTTGTCATCCGTGGAAGCAGCTTTGCCAACGGAAGCTCTGCTGTTATCACCTGGGTCGGCTTGTCCAGGCAGCGCCTGGATGAGGTCCTTTAAGGGCACTGCCAGAAGGCCTCCCTTCCCCAGACACCCAGCCCACCTCTCTCACCTTCCCCTTCTCCATTAGCTCATCTTCCTTCTTATCATCAGGGATTCATTCCTTTGGGTTAATCATCCTACCTCCAGAAATCACCTTTTCGGCTGAGAAAACTCGAGGGAGAATTTGCACGCCCACCAACGTCACTGGCGTCTGTGCAGACTCTTACTCTGCTCGCATCGTGTGATCCTGACAGTTACACTGTGAGGACTGAGAGGCATCGAGGAAGGTTGAAAATCCTGAAACCACGGAGGCTGACCTGGACTGGAGTCCTCACTCTCACCCGAGCAAGTTTTAGTTGCCTCATATGACAGAGACTGTGAGATCTACCTTAGCTCACTAAATGGAAACTAATAGTCTCTCCAGGTGGCTCTTAATCTGAGGAGTTTTTAGAGCCAGAAGAACCCAGTGGTTAAATGTCTGGAGCAAGACTGAGATCTCGGAGAATGTGCTACTGATGGTTTTGGAGAATGAGTCACTAGAGAGGGTATCAAGACACAACTGAACGTGCAAGGACAGCTACAGGAATCAGCGTTAGGAACCCGCAGAGGCCCGGAGAAGACACAGAGACAGGAGGAGGGAGTGCAGGCCCGTCACGCTGACCTCACATGACAACAAACCCACAGCCCATCACAGTCAGTCCATCTTGCAGTGACTTCTACTAACCAGTTTCATTGCGGCGATAAATACTCAGTAAGCACAGTTGTGTGCCAAAAGATGATCAAGAGGACAGGTTTGGGGCACCTGGCATTGCAGTAAGCTCCCCAAAGACATTGGAAGAGGACAAGAAAATATCCCGAGGCCAGAACTAACAACCTCAGCACTAGGACACAGTCGGTAGAATGTTCTCCCAGAAAGGGAAAACGCAGCAAATAGGAGGAGGAAGGGAAATCACAAACACATGTAAATTTACAAACTAAAAGGATCCACTGAGTGTCCAGCACAATGAAAGAAAAGTGACCCACACTCAGGCAAACTCGCGTGACATCTCAGAGCACTGGGGTTGAAGAGCAGTGCCCTAAATACCTTAAAGCTTCCAAAGGGAGAGGCAGGCAGGCCTCGCAGCAGATGGGGTGTGTGCCAGGCTATGGGCACTGTGCATCCTGGGGGGTGGGGGTGCGAGAGGACTGCATCTGGAGCAGCGTTTCCTCTTCTCTCCCCTGTGCAGCTGGCTGACCTGGCCCGACCATGGCTTCAGCTTCGGAAGAGCTAGCAAGGGGTCTGGAAGGGGTGAAGGTGGAAAAGCCCACCAGAAAAGGCGATATGATGCCCTTACAGCTCAAACATCCAAGATCCAGACAGAAATCAAGAACAAGATGCAGCAGAAATCAGAAAAGCAGAACCTCTTGACAGTGAGAAAGCCAGATGCCATGGTCGCTTCTGTTCTAATGGGATATGCAGTGAAAATCATTAATTACAGATGGGAGCAGTCAGAGAAGTTTGTGGAAATCTGTATCACCTTAACCAGAGTTCATCAAGCCCCCACTGAGAATGTGCAAACGCCCTTCACAGTAAGGTCATTTGATCTTCTGGCAAATAATCTAAATGGGAAGACTTACCCCACAACAGGGAACAATCTCTTGAAACCCATCTCCATGGAAGCAGTTCAAAAATAAACAAACAAATAACAACAACAACAAAAAAAACCCCAAAACAAAAAACCAAGACAGACACTGTTCTTACAGAAAGAAAGCAGAAAACACGCAGTGGGACTACCTGACTCGGGTTGAAAATGAGTGCAAAGAGAAAGAAAATTCCTCCCAAGACACTGAAACAGATCCCAGTGGGAGACTGATGAATGTTCTACAGAAAATTTATTAATACGGAGAGGATGATATGAAGTAAACCATTAATAAAGCCTGGGTAGAATCAAGACAGAAGCCAGCCAAAGGAGACACAGAATTTTGAGACCTTAAAGCCATTCTGGCAACTGTCATAGGGAAATACTGAGGTTTCCAGTGAGGAAATGTTGGTGAGCTGAACAGATAAATTTGACAGGTAACTCCTTACACAGCCTTCTTCTAAGGAAAGGCAATGAATTCTCCCATTTCCTACTAGAGGATTTACTAAAATAAAATGTTTATTAAACATTTCCCCCAAAGATGGTTTCCTTAATAATCTGAGCATTTTGTTCAAAAAAGGATAATACTGTATTCTTGTATAGAAGGTAAAAAAGCAAGTCTTGCCTAATGATAATGTCACATTGTGTGTATTTATGTTAAGAGAGAAAACAAGGGCTCTGGTTTACCTATCAGTTCCTGATATCAGCTCCCACCAATGACAGAATAAGTAAAGATAAAACCTGAATTTTGGCATAAAATGGGAAAAAAAAAAAAAAAAAAATTCCAAAGGGAAAATGGAGGAGTGCTTTCAAAATTCTGCAGAAAAATTATTTCCAACCAAGAATTCTATACCTAGCCACACTAAGATCAAAATGTAGGATAAAATAAAGCCATTTTTAGGGAAGGATGGCCTAAGATTGGGGGCAGGGGAGTGAGGGGTGAGATAGTTGCTGGTTTAAACATCTGAATTTTATTCTCAGAGACAGGAGGCCACTAGAGGTTTCAAACCAGAGGGGAGGCAAGATCTGATTTGTGTTCAGTCTTACAGTTTATCTGATATTAGATGTTACAGTCTATTTTTCTGATACTTTACCAGTCTGGATCTCTTCTACCTGTGGTTTACACAGCCTATCTTTTTCTATTCTTTTACTTTCAACCTATTTGTGTCTTTGAATCCAAAGTGTGTCTCCCGTGGACAAGACACAGTGGGTTCATTTTTCTTCTACCCAGTCTGACAACCCCCTTTTTTTTTTGATTGGATGGTTTAATACACTCATATTCAATACTATTATTGATATGCCTGGATTATTGATTACCATTCTGCTTTTTGTTTCCTATATATAACCATGTTCCTATATATAACCTATAGTCTTCCTTTACTATCTCCTTGGACTTAAGTGGATAGCTGCTAGGGTACCATAAATTCCCTTAAGGATTTCGAACTGTGTATTTTTAAGTTTTCTTCCCCACAGTTGCTCTAGGGCTTACAACATGCATCTTAACTTATTAAAATCTCCTTCAGATTAACACTAACTCAATTCCAGTAAGACAGTAAAATGCATCCTGTACTGCTGCACTCTCTTTCCCTTTTTTTTGTGCTCTTATTGTTATATACGTAAATGCCTATCTAAGTAGCAAACCCAACAATACATTGCTGGAGTTACTGCTTTTTCAAATATTGTCTTTTGTGTAAGCTAAGAGAATAAATGAGAGCACAAATATCTTTGTAGGAGTTTCTCAAAATACATTCATTTTCTTACTTATCAGACGGGGTTATACTCATTTCTTCCTGTGGATAGGAGTCACTTCCTAAAAGCCTATATGGCTTCATCCCCACTCTCATCTTTGTGATGTTATTATCAATATATTTCTATGTGTTCTAGGTCCATAATACAATTTTACAGATACTGTTTTAAATTAGAAGAAAAAATAAAAATATAACAACCTTGTCATTTATCTCTATTTTTATCAGAGCTCTGTTTTTTCACGCAGACTCAAATTACTGACTGATGTCACTTCCTTTCAGCTTAAAGAACTTCTGTTAGTATTCCTTATAAGGCAGCTCTGCCAACAATCAGTTCTCTCCATCTTTATTCATCTGAGACTATCTTTACTTCACCTTTGTTTTTGAAAAACAGCTTTACTGGATATGGGCTTCTTGGTTGAGAGTTTTTCTTTCTCACTGTGAATATACTGTCACACTGCCTGTGAGACTCCATTATTCCTGATACAAAGGCAGCTGTTAATCTTACTGTGGTGAGTCCTGTTCCCCTTGCTGCTTTCAAGAGCTTCTCTGTACCTCTGGCTTTGAACATTCAGACTACAATGTTTGAGTATGAACCTCTTCTTGTTTATCCTGCTAAGAGTCTGTTCAACCCCTTCTATGTGTGTGTCAGCATGTTTTCACCATATCTGGAAAGTTTTCAGCCATGATTTCCTTGAACATTTTTCTGCACCTTTCTCTCCTCTCCTGGCACTACTATTACATGTATGTTGATGCATTAATGGTGTTTCATGTTTCTCTGAGACTTTGTTCATTTTTCTTTATTCTACTTACTTTCTGTTCTTTAGGTGGTAAATGCTCTATGGACCTGCTTTCAAGTTCTCTGATTTTTCTTCTGCACATTCAAATCTACTACGGAGTCCGTCTAGTGATATTGCCTTTTAGTTATTGTACTTCTAAACTCCAGAATTTACATCCAGTTCTTTTTGTAATTTCTTTTTATGCTTTTTATACCATAACCATCCTGCCCCTACATCTTTAAACGTGGTTTCCTTTCATTCTCTGAACATATTTCTAATAGCTTCCTGAAAGTCTCGGTGGCTAAGTCCATTATCTGGGCCCCTTCAAAGGTATTTGTCATTATCTTCTCTTTTTTTTCCCGTGTCTTCATCACACTTTTCTGTTTCTTTGTAGGTCTCATTATTTTTTGTTGAAAACTATACAGTTTAGATAATGTAATATAGAAACCCAACACTGATCCCTCCCCCTCTTTGGGAAGCATTTTGGAACTAAATTTGTTTCATTTGTTTTTGTTTTGTTTTGTGCAGCCTCTGATGTTTCAGTCTAGATTTCTGTCTTTGTTTTTCCTCCTGTTCCTAGGGATTACTGTTGGGGCTGTGTGAAACACTTTTTGATCTGAGATTGCACATAAATCCCCACAGCAATGTAAATATACACACTTACCATTAGATCTATATGTGACTGAGAGACTGCTTCTGTAGTTCAAGGAGTTTACCACTTTGTTCTAGGACCACTAGCTCAGTTTTCCTTACCACTCACTCCTGAGAGGGCACAGCCTTGTGTATGCATAGTGCTTAAGACCACTAGGGAAGAGTGTGATTTTAGGTTGAAGCTTGGCTTCTTAGGACTCACCCCTGGATCAGAGTATTTACTGTTCAGCCCGTGTTTGGCCAGAGGTTGTACTTCCTTCCCTTGAGGCAGTAACGCTTCCATATTTTGCTAATGGATCTGTGTGTGGGTGTTGGGGAACATCATTAAGAAGACATGACCACTGACTGACCTGTCAGTTGGACCCAGGCACTGAAGGTTCCTCACCCCCTCCCGTGTCCTTGGGTGTGGCTTCCACTTGCCTTTCCCACTCCCAGAGCCTGCTCCAAGGACGCAGCCTTGAGATGATGAGATGGTGTTGAGAATACCTACACACTATATGTGACTGAGCCCAGTTAGGGTCTCTTTGTAAACCTGAGAATTTGGGGATCCATTCATGTTGTTGCCTAAGACAAGCCTTGCATGTAAGTTCCCTTTGCTTATTAAAAATGCCACCTACCAACCTGGAGGAGGAGCAACGTGCCTCTTTCTTTGGTTTCTCCCTGTCCTGAATGTTTGGGAGCTAGGTTTTAGAGTATACTGAGGAAGCTCCCAAGAAAGTTTCAAGCCAAAAGTGGTTTAATTTATGCTTTCACCCGCCCTCCACATTCTGCTTTTATTGCTCCTAAGTGACACAGATACATATGCAGAGCCTTCTAGGTCCCCTGACAGAACAGTGACCCATGAAGGCTCTTCTCAGTAAGCTCTTTCTCTATGACTAGTATCATGGAACTACTCGCCTTCTTCATTACACACCACCAGGCGATCTACTGTTTCCAACAAAAGCCTGGCATGAACTTCTGCATTTTCTGTTCCAATTAAACTCTGTTCGCTGAAGTATTTGTGGGGTTCTCTGTCCTTGCAGCCTGCCTCTTCTCCTGGGAAGAATTTCTGCACCACCCCACTGGAGCTCAAGGCAGCAACAGCCCTTGCCACACAAATAGGAGCTGGACGTGAGAAGGAAGTACCAATCCTGTCAGGTACACCTGCCTGGAACAGCACCTTTTGTGACACAGGCTGGGTGGGGATGGGGGTGGGGGGTAAGTAAGAGATACTGGCCCACCCCTACTGGAACAAAACATTAGCCCTAGAAGCTGGGGGTAGAAAAAGCCCCCTTCTTGGCTGCACCTGCTCGAAGTAGTGTTCCTCTGGGAGAGCTCTGGTCACATGGTATTGGGGGAAGAGAAGATGGACATAGGTTCTGGACCAAATGTCACAAACTCATTGTTCTGAGATTTGGTAGATTTTCTCAAATAAAAGTTTCTCCATTTGTTGTATATTCTAAGGACAGTCTCCAGAAGCTTTCATATGTACATGTGAACTATTTATATAAATTTATGTACACACACACACACAGTTTCTCCATTTGTTATATGTTCTAAGAACAGTTTTCAGAGGTTTTCGATTGTGTGTGTGTGTGTATGCAAACTACATATATATTTATAGCTTATATAAAACTTCCATCAAAGTATTATTTTGCTGTACAAAGAATCCACCAATCTCCTCATATCATCATTCCGTAAGTTGCAACCCTGACTCATATTTTAAAACAACCCTTTTCCCTGCTGTACACAGGGAGCAGGAACAGAGTAGAAGCGGTAAGATCTGTATTAAGAACACGCATCATTATTATTTATCTGTGCAATGCCTCCAATACAGCCTGATGCACAGCAGTGTTCACAAACATTAGCTTTGTTTCTGGGTGTTTTTCAAGCAGGACTTGAAAGGGACCCCAATGCTCTGTGATGCCCCCTCAAGAAAACTGTTCTTACTTGCCAACTTCCCAATTTCGACCAAGATTTTCCAACCCCAGGACAGCTGCTCCATGAGCATGCCTCAAACTATTCTACTCCTCCTGTTAAGAGGCTCCTGAACATCCTGGCAGGTGTAGGAATCTGGGCCCTTCCTTGCTATCTCACAGTTATCTGTTTTGGCTTCAAATTTCTCAGTTTTAATACTCATCCTGCTTCCATAAACACCTGCAGTTCAGCTTAGGCACTCCTGCCTGCCCGACTGTGACCTCCTCCTATAGTGTTACTGTCCCCAGAAGCCTCACTGGCCTAGACCTGGTCTCCACCCCCAGACAGAGGCCACTCAACCCAGCTACTCTGGCCTCTCATCAGCTCTGTTCTCTTTTGGTTTCTACCTGCGTCAGATCTTTCCCTGTAATCTAATTGTAGCTGCTGCTGACACACTCACCTGAGCTTTATTCATTATTTATGCCTATCTTTCAGCTCCCCTACCCAGTTTTGGCTCAGTGACTTTTTTTTTCAAGTTTCTGAGTAGAGGTGACATACAATGGTCCATTCCTTCCAGGTGTGCAACATAGTGGCTCAGTGCTCTGTGTGGTGCGCTCACCAGAAGCGTGGCTACCACCTGTCACCACACAATGCTATGACAGTATCTTGACTATATTCCATATGTTGAACCTTTTACTCCCATAACTGGTTTGTTCCATAACTGGAAGCCTGCCTCCTTCACACCACTGCACCCATGTTGCCCAATTCCCCACTCTCCTCTGGCAACCATGAGTTTGTTCTCTGTATTTTTGCATCTGATTCTGCTTTTTATTTATTCATTTGTTTTGTTTTCTAGATTCCAAATAGGAGTGAAATCATATTGTACTTTTCTCAGTCGGACTTATTTCACTTAGCGTACGTAATACCCTCTCGGCTGGCCCAGGGACTTAATGGGCCCTCAGTGTCAAGCAACTCTATCTAGACTTCTTGCTTGGTCCTAGTTACAGTTCCTGGCACTCACCCCAAATCACTACTCTCCTGTTACCTTGTGCTTTTTATCTGATCTTTTTGTCCTGTCTCTTTGTCTTATTGCCTACTTTCCAAAGCCAAAACTGTACCTCTATATCTCCATTTGAACTAGAATTGGCTGACTTCACTTTACATGTTGTACCTAACATTAAGTACAGCATATAGAAAAATGCAAAACAAAGAGATCTTTAGTAGATCACAGTGGCTTTAAAATAAAGCAAAGTATCTGAAAAAGCACAGAATCAGACTACAATAAGGGCAAGGACTATCTAAAAAAGCACAAGATCCATGAGGGCAAAAATTTTATTTATCATTGTATCCCCAGCACCTGCAACAGCTCTTGACATGTGATGCTCTCAATAATTATTTGTAGAACAAAGGAATGAAAAGTTCGAGAATTCAGCTGACCACAATGATTAGAAACATTTTTGCATTTCTATCCCGATTTGCCAAGACTCCTCCATAGACTAATTTCATCTATATGGTGTCACAGATTACTTCTAAAGGCATCATCTCTGTGATCCTACCACCTTATAATACACATTCTTCTACCCTTTCTTCAGTATTCATGTATTCTAACTCCCATCTTAAAGATTTTTCGCTTTCTTTCAAACTCTATCCAAATCTTTAATATCTTGAAATTTTGTTTGGCATGCTGGAGAAAGCTACTTCAACCCTGATCATAGGTCCCCACCTAAACCATCATGACTTTGTCTTCCTGTTGAATTTAAGGGCAAGATGGAATGGGTTCTGAGGGGCCCATGTTCCTTCGTACATGTGTTGTAGGTAAGAAGATGGCTTGAGTGTTGGTGAGATGTGAGTTTTCATGTAAAGTATTTGTCTATCTCTAATAAGTAACTAATGGCACAGATGCCACTCATTTTATATATACTTTCCCTACAGCATGAACACCTGTGTCAAGTTGTCTGCTTCTCCTGATGTGGGCAGGAATCTGCTTGGCATTTCTCTGAATATGTATGCTTTTGATCATTTTCCATCCCAGCGTAGAGCTTAAAGAAGTGTAGAAAGCCTGAGAAAATGGCAGCAATGACGACTCCCTGTGTAAACACCACTAGAGAGAAAGGTAATAAATTGTAGCTACTTTCACTTGTTTTTAATTTCTGACCACTAGTGTAAGTAACTTCCATTTGCTTCCCAAAAGATTCACAAAAATTGATTTATTTTAGCCTGGTCTGGTGGGAGACCAGAGTACATCTCTTTAATAGGTCATATTATCATAATTTAAATTAACATTCTTCCATGGGTTTTAAATATGACCATTTTTATCCCTTATGATCTTTGCAGTAACTTTTAAAAAGGCTAAGATTTAGGATTTAGGAATCCCTGAGGAAAAGAGGTGCTAAGTTTGATTAATTTTGTGTCATGCTTTTGGGTATCTGACATTCTTCCATTTTATTTTAACTAAGAAAGGCACCAAGATTACAGAGGCTACCACCACTCGTCAGACACGCTTGGTCTAGCAATCACCTCAGGCCTTTTGGGAAACTTTCCTTTATAAAAGTATTTAAATGAAGAGGACAACAATAAGCAGCAGCAGTTTCTACCAATAATATTTTTTTATCTCCATTGCATGTCCAAAGGGCTAAGACGCCACAGCAGCAGAAGGAACTCCATGCATGAGTTGGGGGGAGGTGGGTGACTGGGCACCTCTCCCACCAGCCACCTCTCCCTACCCTCCTCTGTCTCTAACGTGCATACATATTTTATAGCTATGAATAGACTTAATTCTGTTTAAGTGTGCCTTGTGTGCTGTCTATGAATTGAAAGCAACCAGTGGTGGCCCTCCTACTTCACTTGAAGCCCACAGATCAGAACAGTTGTATAGATCTGAAGAGCTGCCAAAGTAGTAAATAGATCAGAAGACTTAGGTGATCTCATAAGACAGTCTTCTTCCCACGATTTGTATCCACCATACAACTCCCCAACATTAAGGGGACTTGGATACCACAGTCTTCCAATCAAATACAACTAATTCATTAAGGGCATTAATTCATTTAACAAAAAGCCAAAACAATAACCAATCAGAATGGCTGCCCAAATGCCACCGTTAGAAGGCATATTACTAGAGAAAAGAGTCCTTGGAATTTAGGTAATTACCAGGATGACCTAAGCTAGGAACCTGTGAGTCTTCACTGAAGTCCCAGCATTAACCACCAGGATTAAGGACATGAGTCTGGCTTGGGTCTAGCTCCCAGACAGGAACCAGAAACGAACTAGAAATCCCCGGAAGTACAAGACGTTTGCATCGGGGTTGGGAGGCTGAAGCCAGCGCGTTAGTACATGCTTAGGAGACTGCTCACGACTGGCAGGGAACCAGTGTCTAAGCGCAGATAACGAGACTAGGAAAGGAGCCACCAAGACAGATGGCAGACATCCATGCCAGCCAGTCTGCAGCTCGAGGACAGGTATCGGAGACAAGAAAGATTTCGTGCTGAACCAAATTCCCACCTAACTTTATTGAGATGCTTAAGGAACCTGCCCTTTGAAAACTCTACCACTCGGTTTGTATTCCCTTTGTTTCATTTTGTTTCATCTTGTTAAGTTCCCCAGACTCATCAGTCTCTTGAATATCCCTTGATATCCTATGCCAGCTCTCCACTGAATAAACGGCGATTCCCTAAATCTAATACTGGAGACGAGGCACAGGCAGGCATAGAGGGAGCATTCTAACACGTCCCTCCCCCTACTGTTTCCTGCAATTCGAAGACAGCTAAGGAAACCAGCCCAGTCCTTGATTTTATGCGCAGGAGAGCAAGCAGTGATGCAAGCTAACTGAGCTCACTCTGGATGCCAGTCAAATGCTCCTCCGGAGTCTTCACAGAAATGCAGCCTCACGACTCAGAAGAAATGAGAAGGAAAGGAAGAAAATCTCCCTTTCCAGTAGCTGCCAACATGCTCCAAACATTTGCACAGTAGATGTTTTCTGCAGAGACCCCATTTATAAAAGAGAGGAAGGAACAGATGCTTTGGTTGAAGTGACCCTCGGGGACCCACCATTTCACAGAGCTGGTCTCCCCCTCTTCACCTGCTCCCCCTGCTCATTCCTTCACAGCTGCTTCAGAGGCATAACTAGAACCCCAGAGCTACAAAGAACAGGATTTGAAAAATGCTGGCTGCTGGTTAAACATACAGGTTTCAGAATTTAAAAATCCCAAGCTCCAAATCCCAATTCTCCCATTTGTTGCCCATATGAATTTGAGCAAATTAACCTCAGCTCCTATTCCTCCTCTATAAAATGCAGATAATAGTAGCAACCTCAAAGGCTGTTTTGCAGGTTACATAAGAAAACACATTTAAAATACTTAGCATTGCCTGTCCTGTAATAAGAATTCAATAAATGTCAGATATATTATTATTAAAATGACACATCCTGTAAGAATCAAATTAGAGTCTTTTAATAGAGGAGGCAAGATTTGGTAACTCTTGTCCTTAAATTCTTCTCAAATATTGTTTCCCAAATTGTGTTCAGCAGAACATTATCCCCATGAAATATTTCATGAATAAAAGCCTCATGGTCAATTCTATTAGGAAAACGTGTCTACTAACGCCTCCCGGAGATTCACAGTGCATAATAACGGCAAAGTGTCTGGATAGGTCAGTGAATCACACAATGAAATTCTACCTAACTGAGCTCAGTCTCATTGGATGAGCCGGGAATGCTAGCGGGGGCACTAGTTAGGAATCATTACAACAATCAGGGGGAGAGATTACAAGAGGCCTGAACCAGGGCAAAAAAAAAAAAAAAAAAAAAAATGTGACCAGATTCATAACAAAAAGAGGAGAAGGGAAGTAAGGTGGAAGACTCAAGGCTGAAACCCAGGATTCTGGCCTAGGTAATGGGATCCATGGTGGTGTCTTTAATGGAAACAGAAGACGGAACAGGAGCAGAATACAGAAGAGGACACAGAACATGGTGGTAAAGATGAGTCTCACTTCGCACTAGTGAGTTTGAAATGCATATCTTCCAGAAATTTTCCACTGCAAGTGACAGAACCTAACTAGAGCACAAAGGAAATGCATTCCCTCAAGTAACAGGGAAAAAGAGGGATGACTTGGTCTTGGACTTTGGAGCAGTGTTCCCTCGTCCACCAGTGGCTGGTGTCGTTTTCTTTCAGTTTGACAAGAGCCCTGTACCGACCTGGTTAAGGTTTCTGATTCTAGAGAAACTTCTCAGACAGGACTGTGCCTCCAATTGCCACAATCTAGGAAAGCCACTTGCAATCCTTGCTCAAAACCACTTCCCGTATTAGTCACTCCTATGAACGAACACTTGACGGATTCCCAGCTAAGTCTGGGACTCATCTATGCCCCAGGAGACTTGTGGGAGAGACCTTCCAGTTAAGCAGGCATGATGTCCTCCTGACAGGTTGAGGAATACAGTGATGGGGAGTCAGGAATCTTTCCTTGAGATCGGGGCAGGTGGGGCAGAGTGTGAGTCCCTGGCTGGGGTTCTGCCTACTGGACTCGTAGTCAGAGTCAGCTGTGCCCGTCCCCACCACGCCAACCCCACCTCCCTGCAGACATCTGGTCTCCTTCCAGCACTCAGCCTACCCCAAGTCTGTACCTATATGAAGGAACTGTGTCACGTTCTGCCAGACATCCTTTGGTCCAAATGGCATTTGACCTTGCCAGTCATGGGCATGGCAGGCCACAGGCTTTGGCATTGAAGAAGTTAAGGAAAGAATTGGGTCAGTATGAATCACAACAAGAAAAAATCTATAGGGCATTAGATTTAGAGAATATTACTCTCCAGTATTATTACAACACCTCTCTGGCCACGCTAGCTAGGCCTGTATCAGCGTTTCCATTATAAATCCTATTTCCAGGGGTTTATGACTTGCTGTAAAAATTCAATCGAGGCAGAAAAGCAACATAGCAAGTTTGCAATCCAGGAAGCAGTTTGATTCAAAGAGAGGATAAAATGTTGAGAAGAAACAAATAGAAAAGAGAAAAAGGAAACATTGTTTAAAAAGAAGACAGCTAGAGCTGTGGCCTGCTTTTCTGCCTCCATGAGACTCAATAATGTTGTTTTCAAATTTGAGTTTTCACAGAACTAACTCCCATATGCAAAGAAGCCTATGAGGACCAGAGCATTGAGCTCCGTGATGGAAAACCAGTAGCAGCAGGTGCTACCCCGGCCCTGTGGGGGTGCTCTGGGGAGCAAGGCCTGGACTCACCACTGCACTCAGGAAAACTCGTGGGGAGAATACATCTAATCTTGGCTGGATCCGTAAAAGGCAGGGAAGGTACAGTAAGCTTATACACGCTGATGAGGTAAAGGCAAATTATAGTCCAATCATTTACAGGAAATAAAGAACTATCCATGTCTTTCTTCCAAACAGTCCAGAACAGATTTTAAGGCAGGCACCCAAGACTTCCATAGATCAGTGACCATCTATCCAGGTACAGTTTCATCATAAAGTGATGCCCAAGAGACAACTGGCAGTTTTGTCAGCATCACCCTTGATTCACTTCCCAAGGAGAGAGGCTTCTGTTAGCTCAGAAATACCGCCTCCCAAACCTTGGAAGGACATACTTGGAATGAACAACAATTCACCAAAGTCCTGCCTGCCTAGTTCAAAGATGGGTCTTTGCCCCCAGTTTTCTTTTCTTGTCTTTTTCTTTTCTTTTCTTTTTAAGATTTTATTCATCTATTTGAGGGGTGCCTGGGTGGCTCAGTGGGTTAAAGCCTCTGCCTTCAGCTCAGGTCATGATCTCAGGGTCCTGGGATCGAGCCCCACATCGGGCTCTCTGCTCAGCAGGGAGCATGCTTCCTCCTCTCTCTCTCTCTCTCTGCCTGCCTCTCTGCCTACTTGTGATCTCTCTCTCTGTCAAATAAATAGATAAAATCTTTTCTTAAAAAAAGATTTTATTTATCTATTTGAAAGCAAGAGAGGGAGAGAGCAGCAGCGGGAGAAGGGGGTTGGGCAAGGGGAGAGGGAGAAGCAGACTCCCCGCTGAGCAGGGAGCCTGGGGAGGGGGTCTTGATTCCTGAGATCATGACCTGAACCCAAGGCAGATGCTTAACAGACTGAACCACCCAGGTGCCCCTGCCCCTGGCTTTCAATTAAGAAAGCTTAGGGTAGTGTAGGGGAGCAAGGAAAAAAACAGCAACAGTCTTTGGATTTAGACTTTCTCATAGGAGGAGGGATGAGGCAATCTAGTTGGAAAAAATTGGGAACTTGTCTTGGTTCTAATTACATATTGAGGGATCCTACTGTTCCTTAAATCATTGGGTTATGTGGGGGGATTTAAGAGAGGACTGATGAGAATGAGGTGGGGGACACCAATGCCTGTCCAGCTCTCGTTGGTGCTGCAGAAGTGAGATTCTGCATTCAGGGAGGGGGTCTGTCTGAAACTTACATCTGACCTCAAGCAGCAGGGTTAAATAAAAGAACCAGAAATGGAATTTGTTTTTATTAAGCATCATTGCTGTGCTAGAGAACATGCCAGCTTTTTATATATCATTTCATGGAAAACTTGTGAAAACCCTATGATACTGATATGTATTTTCTCTGTGCCTTTGAAAGATGAGGAAACTAAGATGAATTAACTCCCTGTGAATTAAACCACAAACAAAGTGGCTGAGGGGAAATGGCCTGAATTGACATCTTTCCCATTCCCAAGCCCTGGATCTTTCCACTTTAGCTCCAAGCAATACTTCGATGGGTCAATTCCAGAATGGAAATGAATTTGAGTCTGAGAGTTTCAAGCACGATGTTATCTGGAGTCGGATGGGGGAGAGGTCCAGTCATCATCAGCACAAAGGAAGGCAGACTTTCATTATGCTAATTCCTCAAATCAAGAAAAGTAGCTTAATTTCAGAAAATAAAAATCTTCTGGGATTATTAAAAAAAAAAAGCATCCAACAATCTCCCTTATTTTATATATGAACAGTCTTACTGTGAATGCTGAAAGATAAGAGATTCCCACTTTTAAAGGCAGTGTTGGTGACTACGTTGTTGTCCCTCTGCTCCCAACGCACCCTGCCAGGCTCTGCGATTCCAGAGAAGCCACAGATGATCTACCAGGTTCTGCCAATAGGGGGTGCTACATGGAGACTGGAAGCCGCAGGAGGGGGAGAGTCTGCCTTTGTTTTTTCTTTCTGTACCTAGGGTAGTAGTTGGCTCCAGTTTCGAATGTTTCCCATGCTTCCAGAACCAGAGGCACTGCACCTTTTCAGAGATACTGGCACCTCTAGAATCTTCCAGATTCCAGATGCTAATAAGCCCAGCCTCGTGCTTCTGTTCCCCCAGCTGTAGAGAATGTAGCTTCCTGAAGCTGCTATTCCGGTGTAATCTCAGCAGTCCCTTTTGCCTTAAACACTCAAACACCTGTTTAACAAATTGCTTTTATTAAATAGTCTATTAAAATAACGCATGGTTCTTTTTTCCTGAATGGGCCCTGACGGATACAAAGTTCTCTGAAGGAAGCTTCTTTACCTGCTTTGAAGTTCAATTCTTTTTGCTGCCTGGAAATTCTTTTTTACAATGAGTCATATTAAAAACCATCCTAAATCATTTTGCAATACATGTATGTATATAAAGATAGATATCAAATCATTATGTTGTACACCTAAAACTAATAGAATGTCGTATGTCAATTATCCGTCAATAAAAACAATAGATTAACCTAATCCATCTCCAGCACTTACTTATGATGTGGCATTAAGCATGGTAACTTAACTTTTCTAAGGCTCGATTTCATCACATCTGATATTCATACCTACCCAGTATTGATATTAATAAGTAATATCTACCACAGGGTATTAATATCTATCCAGTATGGGTAGAGTGAGCACTGGATGGAGAAATCCATGTGCAAGCATCAACCGTGACAGCTGGTGTCTACAGAAGTTTGTGATGAACACACAGTCTGCCGAGCATCCCTATGTTGGAAAAATCACCTCCCCGATTCCATAGTAATCCTTCTCCACCCATTTTTTTGAGAAGTTCGTCTTTCAACTCAAGGTGAACACATGCTTAAACATGTCAAAGTGATTCACCTCCCTGGCCACAGAGAGTTCAGTGATGGATTTGTGTTCCAAGTCAGACCAATTAGAATTGCCAAACCATCACCACAAGTGTTCCTGCAAGTTAAGGAATAATCAGCTAATTTCTTGGTCTGATGCCCAAACTGTAAAGTCATATAAGCTCAAGATTCCAGGAGCCATCTTTCCCATCATGTGTGTGACCAACTCACCCTGGTTTATTTGGTATTCTCTTGGTTTTAAACCTCTAATCTCTGCCTTCTAGGAAACCCTTGAGACCCAGGCAAACTGAGATGATTGTCCAAACCACCATGCCACAAGCTTGTGAGAGAGAGCAGCCCCTCTAAGAGCAAGCAGGCATTTCTATGCAGGCATTTCTTTCTCCAGAGAAGTACAAAGGGCCAACAAGCACATGAAAAGGTATTCAACATCATTCCTAATGAGGAATATTGGAAATCTAAACCACACCAAGGTGCCACTTGCGACCCTCTGGGATGGCTATTGTCAAAAAAAGAAGTCAGGAGCGATAACAAGCAATGGTGAGGAGGCGGAGAAATTCGGACCTGTGCATCTTGCTGGTGGGAATGTAAAAATGGTTCAGTTGCAAAAAAGCTAAACATAGAATCGCCATATCATCTCGCAGTTCCATTCCTAGGTATGTACCCCAAAGAACTAAAAGTGGGTGTTCAAGCAAAGTGTATGTACACACACACGTTCACGACAGCACTATTCACAAGAGCCAGAAGGTGGAAACAGCCCAGATGTCCATCAGTGGATAAACAGATAAACAAATTGTGATCTGCATATACAACGGAATGTTATTCAGTTATCAAATGGAAGAATGAAGTCCTGATGTATACACTATAATACGGATGAGTCTCCAAAACTTCATGCTAAGTGAAAGAAGCCGGACATGAAAGGTCATATATTATTTGATTCCATTTCTATGAAATATCCAGAACAAATACATGCATAGAAGTAGAGTACAGATTGGTGCTTGCCTGGGACTGGTGGGGAGGAAGGGGGATGAAGAGGGAGAAACTGCTCGGGGAGTAAGGGCTTTTACTTCGGAGTCATGACAACGTTCTGGAGCTAGGCAGATTGATGGTCGCAGAAAATCATAAAGGTGTTACAGTTGTTGGCCTGAAAATAGTTAATTTTATGCCATGTTAATTTCATGTCAATAAACTATTTTGAAAGAAAGAAGGGGTAGAGGAAGGAAGACACGCAGGCAGGCAAGCTGGCCAGGAGATGAAGAAGGAAGAAACTGGATCCTAGAAGCACGACTGAGGGGACACGTGGGTGGCTCAGTCGGTTAAACATCTGCCTTAGGCTCAGGTCATAATCCTGGCGCCCTGGGATTTAGCCCCACATCGGGCTCTCTGTTCAGTTGGAGGTCTGCACCCTCTCCTTCTGCCCCTCCTCCCTGCCTGTGCTTTCTCTCTCCCTCTCCCTCTCTCGCAAATAAATAAATAAAATCTTTTAAAAAATTGACGAGGACTTGAATCAAGCCTTCTCTCAAGTGGAGAGCCCATGACCTCATCAGTGAAAACACCCAAGAAAATACTTTTTCACTTGAGGAAGTCTGATTTGGTTTCTCTCCTTTTCAACCAAGATTCTAAATAATATTACCTTCAATTATGAGTAATTAATTTTTAAACCAGCACCCACTGAAATGTCATCTAGTTTCTGTCAGTGTTAGCTTCAGAAGAAGTGTGTCACTGACCCTGGGGAAGCATATCAGTGCATGCAACAGAAAACCCTTAAGCATTGCCTGAAAAGTCTTTTTTGACTGGTATCTGCAACAGAATAGGCCATAAAATTTTAGCAAATTTGCTGGCAGAAGTCAAAGATGTAAGATACAGAATTCCCCATTCTTATCAACAACAGCAACAAAATGGCAGATGCCTCAATCCATACTTTTAATGCCATTCCGATCAAAATTCCACAGGTATTTTTCAAAGAGCTGGAGCAAATAGTCCTAAAATTTGTATGCAATCAGAAGAGACCCCAAATTGCTAAGGAAATGTTGAAAAACAAAAATAAAACTGGGGGCATCACATTACCTGATTTCAAGCTTTACTACAAAGCTGTGGTCACCAAGACAGCATGGTACTGGCATAAAAACAGACACATAGACCAGTGGAACAGAGTAGAGTGACCAGATATGGACCCTCAACTCTATGGTCAAATAATCTTCAACAAAGCAGATGCCTCTTACCAAAGAAATTCCACATCTCATCCCATGGTGAGGGAATGCTGAACGACTCATCGGAACATCAGTCCTCTTGTACTTCAGACCTTCTCACTCCTGCCTCATAATCACCTGGATGTTGCTTATGTATTATTAGTGAACAGCTAATCACATTTTAATGTTGTAGGCTGGGGTTTAATTGTTAGTTTATAACTGAATGGCTCTAACTGGAGGGAACTAATTGCCTCCATGAAAATTTGATGTGATTCTGTCAGGCATCCATCTGGATCTCAGAATACCCCTATGGCCAGTGAGTTCATCAGTTTGCTAATTTTCTTCAGGAGGATTGAATTTTATTAACTTTCCCTGCCCTGGGTGGCTAGCTTAATCACACGGAAATTGTCATGGGGCTTCGGGTAACTTAAATTCCACCAAATGGGTGGAATCCTCAAATATGCTAGTTAGAGAAAACCTGATACAATGTCGCCAATAGCAAATAGCAACATCTCCCTAGTACAGAGTCAAACTCACATTATAACCCAAAACTTTTTCAACTTCTGGCGTCAGGGTTGTAAGAGTGGTTGGAAGAGATTTCTAAGGTCTTCATCAGCACCAAAACTTTGTATTCTAGTATCAGAATGAGATTATTTATTAACTGATTTCAGCCTTATAAAAGAGACATGGTGGAAATCAGTATTCCCATCTTAGAGTTGTATAAATTGGAGCCGCAGCTCAAGGTGTAAGAGCCCAAAATAAAAGTGTAAGGTTTTTTTCGGCGAGATAAACACAACACCAGGCAAAGTGGGTGCAAGGCAAGATTTATTAAAAACGCTCTCCGGCGAAGTTTCAGGGCTCAGGAGAAGGGGAGCCAGGAAAGTTGCGCTGGGAGGAGGTGGGCACCCTCTGGCGAGGTTCCGCCACTCTGGAAAGCAGAGTGGCGGAAGTCGCACCCAAGGCAGGGAGGAGGGGGCTTTTAAGGGGTCTCGGAGGAAGCTCAGGGGTCTTTTGGAAGTTTCCCTTATTTGGATATCCCGCCTGCTCATCGGGATCCCATTGGTCCACGGGAGCCCGGGGCGGGGGTCTCAGATTCCTGCTTGGGCCTTTGTTCTCCTGTCTGAGCTCAGGTCTTGTGGCGGGAACTTTCGCCATCTTTAGTAGCCCTTCCTGCCAGCCCAACAAAAAGCAAGATCTTTTATCAGCCTGATAGTGTCCTATTTGTGCGTTTATTCAGTTGGTCAGACCATACTTTCCAGGACTGTTTTGGTGGGGAATGCTCCAGAATGCTGTACCATAACCTCCTTATTTGAGACATAACACCTATAGGAGCATTTCAGAACCTCACAATTAACAGACGTCAATTGCTAGAATAATAAAACACTATTACATACCCCAAAACTGAAGTGGTCAAAATTAATGACAAATTATATGAAGATTTATAATCTGTATAATACATGGAATCATACATTTATAAGATGCTTTTCTTGGGTGAGAGTTCGACGACTTCCCAAGCTAGAGGATTTGATATAAGGCCAACTTATTTCACATTCAACATCCATCCTATGGAAGAATCAGGAAGATAGGGAAAAGTGGTGAATTTTGTATTTATCAGTCTCTGACACAATGGAATACCGTGTGAAATATTAAGGTGACATCAGCCGGAGTGTCGCTCCGTAATGCTAATACATCACTGGAAATGGAATGAGGTGGGAAAGATGTATTTTACAAAAACCCTTCCCAGGGTGCTTGTCTATGTGATTGGAAGAAATGTTTTTTTTTTTTTAAACCACTTGGGGCTAGATGAGTCCTTCCCCACCCACCAACGCATGCCCGTAATTAAATGGCAGGGTCACAGAGCTGCCTCCTAAGAAGGGAGATAAGATTAATACAGACATTTCACCTACCCAAGTTGGGAGTATAGTTTGGGAGCTGATGTGAATTGCTCAGAGCTATCATCTACATTTTTCCCCATCTGCAACCTGCATCCTTTCCCCATGAGACAGGTCGTTGGTCTCCGATGAACAAATGTTTAAGAACATCAGATTGAGGGGCTTCTGGATGGCTCAGTCCTTAACCATCTGCCTTTGGCTCAAGTCATCAGGCTCCCCTCTTGGCAGGGAGTCTACCCTCTGCCCCTCCCCCCCCCCCCCCCCCCCGCCGCCGCGCACGCGCTCTCTCTCTCTCTCTCTCTCTCAAATAAGTAAATAAATAAATCTTTTAAAAAATAAAAATAAAATGAATGTAAGAAATCTATTAGCAGCGAGGACCCTTAGCATCTCTGTGCCCACCACGATGTTGGGCACTGGGGATCCACAAATGAGCCAGCACAGCCCCTCCTCTCCCCTCCCAGCAAAGTGCTTCCTTTGCATTGAATCATTTTCAGCAATGGCCCTGGACCTTAGTTTTCATCTGTGCCCAAATCTATCTCTTTCTCTACATATAGTGCTTTTTCAGAATGTGCCAGAATCCCCCCAAGCCAAGAGATTCAATTGTTTGACAAACATTTATCGGGCATCCCTCTGCATGGGTACTGCAGCAGGTGCTGGAGATACAAGAATGGATAAAATGAAGCAGGGACTCTTGGGGAGCTCAAAGCCAGGAGCAAGCTCAGACAACTTTGCTAACATATTGGAATGGAGGTGGTCACACAGATCCAGAGAGGGGAGATCAAAACTGCATAGTTGGATTCCATTTATTGACAGTGAGGAGAAACTACAGTGTACTAAACCCTCCATGTTCATGGTTTCCTTTATCCTCCAGCAACCCTGTGAAGTGTTAATAGCCCCATTTTATGAGTAATGATATGCAGAAATGTTTGTCTTTTTGTTAATAGCAGCTGGTCAGAGAATTCTTTTGCAAGGAAAAAGCTAGCTTTGTTGAAAAGCTGTTGGATAAACCATTCATCCAAATCCGGAAGAATCAGCCTCCCAGGCAAGGGTACTGGGCTTGGCCCTAGACTTCCTTCAGGGGAGCTGAGAGAACTACTTTACATAATAAAGAGGGGAAACAGGCTGCCAGGGAAATTAGGAAGAACAGCTGAGCTCTGCACCAAAGCTAAGTACCCCAGAAAAGCAGCACCCGGGCTAAGGTATGGAAGAGGAACAGAAGACAAAAGGAGAGAAAAAAAACTAACAGAGATTTTCCCAGAGAAAAGCTCTGTGCTTTGTGAAGAGCTCTCCCAGGGTCGCCATGGATATTCAGTAAGCCTTCTTGAATTTCTTGTAGAAACCAGGGAAGGAGCTGAATTTTTACCTCGACATTGACAAAGGGCTGGGTACACTGCATACACTAATGAGGGGAAGGGTGGGCATCTTTTTTAGGGAAAAAAAAAATGGGGAAACTGTGAGGTATAGGGATTCATCTGAAAGCCCAGGTTCTGCCCCCTTTGGAAGTACACAAATTCTGAGAGGCCAGAGAATGATCAGCTTCTTAGGGAGATGAGAACACGATTCCTAGTCGTGAGCTGAAAAAGCTACCCGTGCCAGCATGTGTGTCCCTATAAATGAAAGATTTGGGAGTCAGAAAAGGTAAGATCACAGGAAAGATCATACGAGCGAAGGGCTGTTAAAAAGGAGGCATTTCAGGGACCTTGTAACAAGAAAAAAAAAAAAAAAAAGGAGAGAGAGAGAAAGAAAGGAGATACATGACCTGGACGCAACGAGTCTGTGAAGGAGAAACGCTGGAGCAAACCACCACAGAAAAGTGCGAAAGCCAAGGAGAGAGAGAAGAAGGGAAATGGGAAGATGCTGTGAGCCAAGAACCTGAGATGAGAAGAAATTCAGAGGAGAACGAATTTGCAGAACCTATTCGACATATATATATACAGCTTGAAGTGTATCTTTTCTAAGATCTGGAGGGGTGGGCTCTACCTCTAGGAAGGCATGTGAATTTGTAGCTAAAAGAAAAGAGGATTTGCAAGGCATGGAGAGGTTGACCAGGAAACCGCCTTCTATCTCCATGGTCTGCTTTCTCACACAGCCTTTGTGCTGAGAAGAGGGGTAAGAGCAATTTGCATCATTATCACTGAAAGAGACTCGCCTGTCATGGTCACCTCGGGCCCTGGAGGGAAGATATGGGACAGATGTGGCACAGAGGTGGCCTGTGGTCCGTCCCCCACATTTCTGCTGGACCCCCGCCCACCTCACGCCTCCCCTGTGGCTGACCTTGTTCTGACTGCTCGGGGCCACTCCTGTTTTTGCTCCTCGCTAATTCTCAGGACTGCGTCCGGGTACATTTCTGCCTGTGCAAATATAGGTGCCTTCCCAGGCTTTTATCCGGTCTGCTTAAATTCTCCAGTCTCCGAATATGACCTTTCCACTTCAGAAGGATTTTATTAATTTGCAACTCAGCGATGATCTCCAGGCCCTTACGATGCAATTAAGAGCATCAACTGTGTAATGTCAGAACGGCTCTATGGTGTTCCTGAAACTTCAATATTGAAATGGGAGTTCATTTAAGTTAAAGGAAACTAAGGCTCCTGCAGCCACAATGTCAACAAATATTGAGTAATGGCCCCAGCTTACCAGAGAACTAAAGCCCGGCGTGTGATTTTTTATTTTTTTTTTAAAGCAGTAACTGACAAGTCATGAAATAGCTGAATTATTTTATACTATAAAATGAAGAGAGTCTACCAGTGAATTTGAAGAGAGGGCAAAAAGCACAGGGATTATAAGGAATACATTATGTAGATTCATTTTGGAATATGAATGGCAGAAATTGTTACTAGGACACATACTCCAAACCAAAGGCTTTGCCATTAAATAAAGTAATTATTGTTCATTAATCTTTGCAAGGATTATGAAAATGTGTTTATGATCAGGCTCCCAAGTACTCGCAGCCATGATTATAAGATTTGTCATCCCAAATAAGCAGATAATCTTCCTGTTTAATGAGCCTCTCTTTTTGGGGATCAAAATGCATTGTGGGAACCTCAAAAAAAAAAATGATGTTCCGAACACCATTTGTTCATTTGTTACTTCTAGGTTTATTCAATGTGATTAAACTAAAAAGAAAAAAAGAAAAAGTGTTTCTTATACCTCATCCTTTTCCTCTCTTCTCTTGAATTTCTCACTCGTGAATTTATTTCAAGCAATGCCTATAATGCCAAACAGAGATCTGAGTTTATTTTTCCTCCTCATCTCCTTTGATATCACTCACAATGCCACTGGCCTGCCACAGAAGACACAACGGCTAGGCAGCAGAAAGAAGGAAACGTTCTGCACCCAGTGAAAGACCCTTCCCATGTTCAAATTGTCAGCCAATCGCCCCGTCCCATCTGGGACTTGTTTGTACCTGTCTATAAAAATCCTGCACCATCCCAGTCAGGTGTGCTCAGCTAGCAGGAGCTGCTGACCACCCGCAGGCGCGCGCTGACCACCCGCAGGCGCCTGCGATACAATAAAGAACCTCTTGCTGATTGCATCCTGTGGCAGTGTTGAATTCTTGGGTAAGGGGATCCGCGGGTCTTTCACGAGCAGTCAGGGGTTGGAGCCCCTATTCTACAGATAATTACAAGAAACTTTGTTTCTTCTCAGCCACAGCTTCCCCACCTGTAGAATGGAGGTAGGGTGGTTTCAATGATACAATGAATGTAAACCATGGGTGTTCAAGAACAGGGACTCACCTGCCCACGTCTTCTTATCCCATCTCCTGGAGGGTTCTCAGGATCAGCAGGCTTACAAGGCACCTGTCACGAACACAGAATGCACCTGTCCCCCGTCCAACGCGTACTACCTTGCTGGTTGCTACATCAGGGCTCCTGACAGTGGAAATGCACTGCCTGTGACGTAGCAGGGGGCGTGGGAAGTCTGTAGTTGGTACTTGATTTGTCTGAATTCTTGAAGCATTCAGACTTCACAAGAGTGGGCTCCAAACACTCTTATTTTGTATCATGGGTTAATTGCTTTGTATTTCCAGTGGAACGAAACTTTCCGGTCAGCATGGGTTGGGTCTTATAGTGTTGAATTCTTTGCAAGACTAACATCCCATCAGCAAAGTCAGCCATAAATATTATTTTTTATATAGATGGTATTTCCTTTATTTTGTTAAATTGTGCATTAGTTGTATTGTTTAAGGTAATGGCCCTGCAGTTTTATTAGAGACCAAATAACAGTGTATTAATTAATTAATGGACATCTAACTCTTTCTCCGTAAGCATGTCGAGTGACAGTCCATGGGTGTGGGTAACTCTACTTCCTACCCGGTTGTTCCCAGCTGTCCCCAAAGTGATGACTCCACCCATGTGGCTGAAACAGGCTCCCCACCAGTGGGAACAGGAAAAAAGAAGTGGAGTTCAAGGAGCCTCTTTCTAAGAAACTGACCACAGATGTGCGTGTCACTCATTCTCACGCTCTGTTGAACAGAACTGATCGATGGCAGCACTCGGCGCAAGAGAAGCCGGAACGCACACTGTGTAGCGCCGGAGGGAGAGAAGGCGAAGAACACGCATGTGCCTACCTGAAACCTGGGGGTTCTGGGACAGAGAGAAAGAAAAGAACATGGGGCAATTCGTAATCTCTGTCACACTTGTCATATTTGAAATCAAATGATTTGAAATAAAATTCTAGATTATTGACTTCTTTAAAAAAACATAGATCTGGGGCGCCTGGGTGGCTCAGTGGTTAAGCATCTGCTTTCGGCTCAGGTCATGATCCCAGAACATCCCAGTGTCCCAGGATAGAGTCCCCAGGAGTCATGGTCCCTGCTCAGCAGGGAGCCTGCTTCTCCCTCTCCCACTATCCCCTGCTTGTGTTCCCTCTCTCCGTGCCTCTCTCTGTCAAATAAATATACAAAATATTTAAAAATAAATACAAATAAAAATTTTAAAAATAGATCTGACAACACAGGGATCAAATTTCAACGCGATAATAATTAGGCGGCTCTGATTATCAGCCGCTCCTTTCAGGGAATGCGCACGCGTATCATCTATGTTGCCGGAGCCCCTAATGCATACCTGCTGCTTCGTTTCCAGTCAAGCTTCCACGTCCTTGCCTAGTCTCTGGAGGCCTGAGGCACCTAATGAACCACCGCTGTGCACCCTCTACACAACAAGCGTTTCCCACCACACTTTCTCCTTTCATCCTCAACAATTTTACAAGGCAGCTTTATTTACTCTGTGGTATAACTGAGTAAGTTCAGGCTCAGAGAGGTTAAATAACTGGCCAAATCTACCTAGAAAGTGTCAAATTAAAAAAAAAAAAAAAACCTTTTGGTGTCTGACTCGAACGTGCAGGCTGGGAAGCTGGTGACGGGGGTGTCCAAAGAGAGAACACACGTGTGTCAATTTACCATTTTCTTTGTGCCAACAACTTTCTTCTTTCTCATCCGCATGGTATCTTTCATCTTGACTCTTCTAACAAATGAACAACTCTGTTAGGTGATTAATTAGCCTTAGAGGACTGTATCCAGTGCCATGAACTAGCTTGGACTAGAGGACATGAGGGAAATTCTCAACCCCCTGAAAGATGCTGTGGTTTCAGTGAAAAGCCAGCAGAGCACACGCCCGAGCAGTTCCCAAACAGACGTGCACTGTCCACTGTGGTGCCTCCCCTCTCCTTAGTCCCCTCTGCTGTTGTGACTCCACAGCCACTGCCCTTTAGGGCTCAGGACAAATCCAGCCCCTTCCATGAGGTCACCCTCTCTCCTGCCCCCGTCTCTTAGGACCTTCAGCTCTCACTGCTGTCTCTCTGCAAGCCGCTTACCTCCATGCCTCCTAGCTCCCAAAGCAGAGAGCAAGCCTGCATCGCTGAGTTCATTGCCTGACACAGAGCAAATCCTCAATAAATCTATGGTGACTGATTCATGTTGTTAGAGTTTTTTAATGTCCCACCTAAAAAAAAAATCAAATTTTAAAAAATCTATAGTCTTGGTTTAGTGCTTCTTGTTTATAGATTGTTTTTTTTTTTTTAAGATTTTATTTATTTGAGGGATGCCTGGGTGGCTTGGTTAAGTGACCGCCTTCAGCTCAGGTCATGATCCTGGAGTCCCAGGATCGAGTCCCAGGATCGAGTCCCACATAAGTCTCCCTGCTTGGCAGGGAGTCTGCTTCTCCTGCTGACTTTTCTCCTCTCTCTCTTTCAAACAAATAAATAAAATCTTAAAAAAAAAGAGAGAGAGAGAGAGACAGAGGGAGCACGAGTTGGGGGAGGAGCAGAGGGAGGAGCAGACTCCTGCTAAGCACAGAGCCCAACGTGGGGCTCCCCACCGTGGGATGTGAAGCGGCGCAGAAGGAGTCAGCAAGCATTTGCCTAAGCACCACAGGATCACAGCTTCGGCCCCGGCTCTCTTCGTTCATCCGTGTGTTCATTCATTCTACATTACTGGGCACATACACACTGCCTGCCAGGCCTTGACACAGACACGGAGACGATCAAGATGGCGTTCTGCCCTCAAGCATGTCCCATTCTGGTGTGAGAAGGACACCAAAAAAAAAAAAAAAAAAAATGCAATTCTATTACAGAGTAGAGAGGGCTCTGTCGGAAGACAGGGAAGGAATCTCAAAACCAAGCTCTGCGAAAGAGACTGTGCATCCGTGCCTCAGTTTCCCCGCACACCAAACCAGAAATAACTACAGTCCTACCCTTGCCAGGCTTTATGCAATGAAATGAAGCAAAGTATGGGAGATCACTGTGGTGTGCCTGGATGGCTCAGTTGGTTAAGCGTCCAACTCTTGATTTTAGCTCAGGTCATGACCTCAGGGTCGTGAGATTGAGCCTTGTGTCAGGCTCTGTGCTAGGCGTGGAGCCTACTCAAGAGCCTTTCTCCCTCCCACCTTCTTGCCTCCCTCTCTTAAAAAAGAAAAGAGAAAAAGTAAGATATCATTATGGAAATTTCAGTTTTGTTCTTCCACCAGTCTTGACAACCTTCATTAATCTTTGTAGTTCTTACCCTTGTTTACCAAAAAAAAAAAAAAAAAAAAAAAAAAAAAAAAAAAAAACGGTGACTCAGAGCTACATAACAATTAGAGATAAAGTTAATTAGAATCCAGATTTCTTAGCTGTTCTTTTTCAGCAATTGCTCACTGTTGAACTTAAAAGACCACTTGAAGCGAACGATAAATGGAAGCAAAAATTCATTGCCAGTTGATTAAAAACACATATGTGCAGAGAATTTCCATTTGTTTCTAGATATTAAATTTGGGATAAGAGCACTTTTAGTCTGGAGAATGGGAGACAGACAGCACCAGTGTCCCCAGACCATTGGGGCGTCTCTCAAAGGATTCTGAGCGCCATGAGGACTGTGACACAAGAGAGCTGGGAAGGGTAGAAGGATGAGTCCTAAACTATTTGCTTTTCTCTACATCATGATACTGGAAAGTCTAGAAAGTCTTAGAAAAATTAACAATAACTACTATTGACCGAGTACTAAGCGCCATACAGTATGGTAACTGCGCGCATGTGTTCCTTTATTATTTTCCCATTAGTTTCTCACAACAACCTGATGAGGTACATTCTACTGTCAACCTCATTTTACAGACAAGAGAGCCAAAGGCTTCTTGATTAGAGGAAACTCTCTGCTAACTTACATGATCATTATTTGAAACACCCTCTTGCCCAAAACAAGGTAGGAGAGAAAGAAAGGAATGATTTTCACCGAACTTCTCCCCAGAATGTGGAATATAAAGAACCCACCAAGGAGGAGAACGGCTGAGTGAATACAGTGGAAACTTCCCCCACCAAACACCCTAGCATCCAGCACGTCAGAGTTTAGTCCGGTGAGGATGGCAAGAAAAAAGCAAGCAGCAAAATCTGAAACTCATCAAGAGAAAAGCAGCAGAGACCTGCGAGAAATGTTCCTGCCTCCTGCCACTCACGACTGACTCGTGGGAAAAGGGAAAAGCGTGGAGCTCTTGGGTGCCAATTATGTCTTGTTGAAAACTGAAAACCAGCAACAGTATTCACTCAAAAATCCAAAAGGACCATGAGTCAGTTCTATGAGCATAATAAGCATTGGCTAAACACTTCAAAATTTATTCAAATTTTTTAAAAAAATATTATCATTTAAATCAAACCTGGGTACTGCTAATTGTTCTGTGACTCACTCGAAGAATGCTTTGGGAAAATTTCATTTTGCTTCTTTTCCCCTTCAGTAAGCTGAGAATCTTGATCGTGTCCGCTGGAGCCTGTCACAGGTAGGGGCTTGAGGAGGGAAGGAAATGATGAATAACGGAGTGGTGTGAAGGGGGATACCTCGTTCTCAGCCTCCCTCGGAGGGAGGAAAACTCCAAGATGCAACAAAGTCGTCAAATTAATGGTCTGACCTGCATTTTGTGTAATAAAAACAGGCTGTGAAGTATGTCCCACCGGGACTACCGAGGACTACGGAGAGCAGGCCAGTTCCTCCAAGTCCCGTCAGACTCGATGGTGGGTGTGTTCCCGGGAGCCCTGTCCTCCCAAGAGATGCCAAGCCCCCTCCACGTAGCTCTGCAGAGACCCCGCCTCTGCCTGACATCTCCAAGGAAAGAGAGGCCTCTGGGCCTCCCCAGTTCCTAAAGAGGAACAGTGATTGCTTTCTTTTTTTTTTTTTTTAATTAATTTTGTATTTGAATGTAGCTGACACACAATGTTATATTAGTCTCAGGTGTGCAACATAGTGATTCCACGAGTTTAAACAGTATGCAACACCCCCGGTAAGGAGAGCCACCTTCTGTTGCCATCGAACGCCATCACAACATCACGGACTACATCCCTTCCATTGTGCCTTTGAGTCTCGTGACTTAGTCATTCCGCATGTGGATGTCTGTATCTCCCACTCCCCTTTGCCCATCCCCTTACTCCCTCCCCTCTGGCAACCGTCAGTTTATTTTCTGTGTCTCCAGCTCTGATTCTGCTTTTCGTTTGTCTGTCTATTCGTTTATGTGGTTTTGTTCATTTTGTTGTCTTTTTTTTTTTAGATTCCACATATGAAGAGCGGTTATTTCAATCAACAGACATTCACTGCATGTGTACCTGGGGCCAATTACTCAAAATTCAAAGGCCATCCCTTTTCTCCAGCAACTTACAAACTACTGAGACAGAATCAAGGGAATGAAATGTGATTACCTCAATAGAGGTAGCTACCAGAGTCGCAGAGAATAGAAGGTGAGCGTAAGACAAACCATGCTATGGGAAAGCAGAAGGGAGAGTGTCAGGAAAGACTTCTCCAGCCAGTGTGAGTCCTGTCTGCCCTGGGCTGTACAGGATAAGCAAGATCTGTATTTTCTGCTCACCTATAAGATCACTGATGGAAGGACCAGGTTCGACTCAGAACTGTATTTAAAGCAATTAGCATTTTGCCTGAGACATTTCCTAAATGTATGAAGGAAGAAGGAGAAGGAAAATGGGGTCTCTTTAATTCACAGGCATGGAGAAGGGAGAGAGCAGACATCCTTGGATTTGCTACCCGTGTTCTCTGAAATCTGTCTGTCCATCACATAGGCCCTGTACTAACAGCAATATTACCGTTCTGTGTCTTGATCCTGGCCTTGATCTGTGCCTTGATCATCTTTGCTGAATGGTCCAGCAAGGGCCCATTGACACAAAATGGGCCAATCAGAGTACCTTCTTTGGAATTTAGAATTGGCACCCAGAAAGAAAGAGAACTTGAGGCCTCTCTGTATAGATTCTTAACTCGGGAGCTGGAAGGTGGTCACATGTTCTACCATGTCAGTGGGGATCAAAGGGAGCCAGACCACAGAAAGCAAGAATGATGTCGATGTGCAAAGAAAAGCTGAGATGAGAAACAAGGAGAAATGGGAGACAGGAAATACTACCTGAATTTCTACCCCTCCCAGTTCCTGGTTCCTGAGGCCCTGTTACATTACTGTCTTTGAGTTCTTTAAGTTCCCTCATCTGTCTTTCCAGTGAATTTTCTCTCCCTCCCTCTCTCTCTCTCTCTTGTTCTCTCTTTTTAAATCTAAGATAGCTTTGCTTGGTTTTTAAACTTTGGAACCAAACACATTTTAGCCAGTGACACTGGAGTTGGGAGTGGTAGGATTCCCAGAAGGCATAGGGTGAGCAAAAACACTGAGGTCCAAAATGGCTGCTTGTTTGAAGATGAGAAGGAGTCTGGTCCTGTCCTAGCCAAGACAAAGGCATAGGGTCTTGGGATGCTAGAAAACCCCAAGAAAAAAAGGGACCAGACATGATGGAAACAGATCCATATCCATCCTCCTCTGGGAATTCCTATGTTTGGAATGTGCGTAAGTAACACAGTAAGGAAATCTGAGAGGGAGTTCTAGTTTCATCCAGCAAAAGGTGTAAATGAAAATCTTCCAGAGACCTGCACTGTTTAAGCTTAGGGACTAACAAAGCTTAAACATTTGGCAAGGGGCAGTATGAACAGAAAATGCGTATCAGCTCTGAAGAGAGACGGATACACCAAATTAGGACAACATTTTGTGCATTTACAAAGAGATGCGGTGATCGCAGACCCATGGACACATAGTCTATCTCACAGGACAGCCAAAGGATCTGACCACAGAACCATGATGTCCTCCTGTATACTGACCAGAATTTACCAAAGGCATCCTTGCACTCTCCACACAGATCTTAATTTCCCACCACGCTCTTCTGGACTTCCTCAATCGCATTAGAAGTCTCTAAGTAGCTCCTGATATATTTTCAGCCCTTCTACTGTTGGCAGAATCTCATGGCCCAAGGTACAGAACTAATATCCCAGGGTCCTCCTACCCTCTCATACTATGGAAACAGAGCATGGACTCTTCTTCTAGAAATGCCTACTCAGTATATCACATGCTGCATAGATACGTAGGCTGGAGTTCGTTGGCTTTACAAATAACATGACAAAAAACGAGTCTTCTCTTTGCAAAGGATTGAGCTTCAAGATCTCTTTAACTTGCCAGCTCCTCCAGTGCAATAAAACACCATGTGATTTTCCCTAATAGCACTTACCTTCCGAGGAATACATTTATTGTAGGTGAAGGGTTTGACCTATGTGGAACTTAAGATCTTGGGCAAAAGCATTCCAAATCACAGCTCTGGGAAGCTTTCCAAGGAAGTCAAAATAGAGTAGAAGTTGCTTTTTGGAGCATTGGCACAAGAAGAGATGTGAACCAAGGGGGTCTCTCTCGGCTTTAATAATTCACTCTTTGGTGTTATGTACGCCCATGTGATCAAAGGCCTGGGTATCGAGCCTATACTCCACAGCATCCCAGGCCCATAAATAAAGCATCTTCTGCTCTCAGTCCAGGAGGCAGTTATTGATCTGGGCTGTGATCTTTTCCTACCTGACTTTCTGAGGATTTCTAAAATAGCTCACCTTAGGGGAATTAGAGACTCGAGCACTTTTCTTTTGTCCTTTGACCAATAAAAAAAAATTACCAACACCTTGCAAAAGATGAATTCTGACAGAAGAAACAGCAGCATTTTCTGTGATGGCCAGACAACTGACCAGGTGTTTTTGCCCACAGGCTAAGAGACAAAAGGAACAAATTGATAGTCCTTGACCCCCAAGGCCAGGGCCAGCTTACTCTATCAGGAGGTAGGCTTCAAACAACAGCTCTGGGATCTTGATCAACTAAAAATTATCATCTATCATGATGTCATCTCCATGGATCAGAATAGTAGAAGAAATGTTCTGGTACAGTAGTTCTCCCTCTCCATACACTCAGCTGCCCATTTTGGATCCCTGACTGAAAATGTAGATTTTAGTCCTAGCTCCCACTGCCTAAGTGACTTTGGAGAAGTCCCACTCCTTCTCAGAAGCCCAGGATCCCCATTGGTTAGGCACCAGTGATTGGCCACTCAAGAAGCATTCCAACCCCCTTCTCTCTGATTTCTTCCAAAGACAGAGGCTACAAATGTTGAATTCACACTGTTCTGCCTTCCTGGCAGTCAGGGTTCTGTGAAACATATGGGGCAGTTGGCTGTGGAATTCTGGATAAGAGTATCATCCTTGAAAAGCAGAGATAGTCTGATATAGGACTATTATTCAAAATATACAAAGAACTCTTAAAACTCAACAATGAAAAAAGCAAACAACCCAATTGAAACATGGGCCAAAAACCTTAACAGACACCTCACCAAAGATATACAGATGGCAGATACACTTATGGAAATATGCTCCACATCTTATGTCATCAGGGAAATTTACCAAGTTAAATTTAACAAGTTAAAATAACAATGACTATGAGAATAGCTAAAATCTGAACATTGACAATGCCAAGTGTTGACAAGCATGTGTAGCAACAGGAACTCTCATTCATTGCTGGTGGGAACACAAAACGATATAGCCACTTTGGAAGACAGTTTGGTGGTTTCTTCTAAACTAAGCCTACTCTTTCCATGCAATCCAACCATCACACTCGTTGGTATTTACACAAAGGATTTGAAAAGTTATGTCCATGTTTATTAGCATCTTTGTTCATAGTTGTCAAAACTTGGAAGCAACCAAGATGGCCTTCAGTAGGTGAATGAATAAATAAAATGGTACAACCAGACAACATAATATTATTCAGCACTAAAAACAGCTGTTGAGCCATGGAAAGATATAGAGGAACTTGAAATGCATATCACTAAGTGAAATAAGTCAACCTGAAAATGCTACATACTGTATGATTCTCACTATGCGGTGTTCCAGAAAAGTCAAAACTATGGAGAAAATAAAAAGATCAATAGTTACCAGGGCTGTAGGGCAGGAGAGGGATAAACAGGCAGAGCACAGAGGGTTTTTAGGCAGTGAAGATACTCTGTAGGATACCATAATGATGGATACATGTCATTATACATCTGTCTAAGTCCATAGAATGTACAACACCGGGAGTGAACTGTAATGTAAAGAATGGTCTTGGGGTGGCTGAGATGTGCCCATAGACATTTACCACTTATAATGAATGATCCATGCTGGTGAGAGATACTGATAATGCAAGAGGCCATGCACCTGTGTATCAGAGGATAATTCTCCTCTTAAAAAAAATAAAAATAATGTCTGGATGTTCACAAGGCTCAGTCAGTTAAACATCTGCCTTCGGCTCTGGTCATGATCCTAGGGTCCTGGGATCGATTCCCACATCGGGCTCCCTACTCAGCGGGGAGCCTGAGTCTCCCTTTCCTTGCTGCTTGTGGTCTCTCATTTGCTATCTCAATCTCTTGCAAATAAATAAATAAATAAATAAATAAAATCTTTTTAAAAAGAACAATATCTTATAAGAAATCAAAAAATAAAGTGTTAAAAGAAAAAAAACAAAGACTCAAGAGGAAAACATTCTCCCACCGCTTCCAAACACCCTCTTGATTCCTCTCCAGACCTTTTTTAAGAGACAGGATGCTTGGAACTGAAGTGGATATCTTGCACCTGTGAGGGAGGAGGTTGTCCTGCACGGACAGGACAGAGAGCTAAGACTGGAGGAACCCGCATCTTTGGGGCCAATGAAACCTCCTCGACTACAGCCCCCTCCAGACTTCCTGTTAAGAAAATGACACAGGTCCTTAAGATGTAAGACCTGGCTGGTAGGTGTTCTGTTACTTGCAGCCGAAAGTATCCCAATGGATATATATATCTATCAATGAAAAGGGTCAGACCAATGTCTCTATGGTTCATTCTGCCCAACAAATTCCTAAGGTGAATTTTATGGCCATCCTTACACCGTCAGAGTCTCTTGCGCTGTCCAGCTCACCCATGAAGAGGAAGTATAGGAACGCAGTTGCCAAATGTATTTCTTCAAGATGATAAGCTAATAAAAATGGCATCGCTAAATAAATAAACAAATAAAGAATGAATAAATGAAAATAAAAATAATTGCATCACTTCTCCTACAAGAAGGTGGAGTCTCGGAGCCACCGAGGGCAGAACACGACTTGGGCGGAGCAACGAGGGTACATCTGCCCCGAGGAGCATCCATGCACTGTGACACGTGACAGGGTCCGCTGGGAAAACCAGGGGATACTGGAGACTGGACCACAGCAATAACAATGTGAGGATATACCTACTTGGCTGGGTTTGAAGAGCATTTGATAAAAGGTGTCCACGCCATGTAACTCACTTTCCACCTAATTTTAAGCAATCTTGTCATCAGAATCTTCTAAAAACAAAACAATGGAAGTAATCTAAGCTTGAAAACTTTGAAGCCCTGAGGAGACGGGAGGCAGAGCAGATGCGTTTTTGGAAATCATTAAGGGCTGTAAAAAGACCATAGACTTTAGAGCTATGAGTCCTTGTTCTACCAGTTAATATCTGTATATCTTGAAAATGGCATTTGATCCCTCTAATAATTACTTGCAAGACATTCTCCCTGGCTTTCTTCATGGCTATTATGAGAAGCCAATAAGATCTTATGTGCAAAACTCATGTTTGCATGCTTTGCCAAGTGTGGAGTGCTGCCTGAGTGTGAGAGGCTATCATTCTTTTTTTTTTTTTTTTTTAAGATCTTATTTATTTATTTGTCAGAGAGAGAGAGCTCAAGCAAGGGGAGCTGCAGGCAGAGGGAGAAGCAGGCTCCCTGCTGAGCAAACAGCCTGATGTGGGACTTGATCCCTGGACCCTGGGACCATGACTTGAGCCGAAGGCAGAGGCTTAACGGACTAAGCCACCCAGGCATCCCACAAGAGGCCATTGTTCTTAATAAGAAATAAGAAAAATGCAGGAGGACAGCCAGGGGGCACCAAGAACCTTGGGGGACTGCAGGGCACATCCAAAAGCTAACCGCCCCTTACTCAGTCAGTCTCAGGTGAGACTTCCCTACACTGGTTTCTCTGTGTGCAGTCATACAGCCCGTGCAGGGGATAATCCCAGAACCTGGCCTAAGCAGCCCCACTCTTCAAAGGTCAGTTTACCCAAAAGCTACATGAACAACGTAGATACGGGAACAAACCCCATGTCGTGGTCCC
>NC_081557.1:99255552-99320939 GCF_022355385.1 Mustela nigripes
GGTCATCGTAATAGTCTTTGTTTCTATTGTCATCCTGCTGCGTCCCACCTCCCAGGGCTGCTTCCTCCCCCTGTGTGGCTGGGGCTTGTTCCCCCAGGCACTAAAGCTCCAAGGACACAGTTTCCTGTAATCCTATATGGGAGACTGAGCAAGGTGGGACAGAAAGATACAAATCAGCAAACACTGGTGAAGAGGCTCAGCCAGAAACCAACCCTGGGCTGCCAGACTCCGCACCTCCCCTTTCCCCGCCCTCAGTCTGCACCTCTGAGGCACGCACCGAGAGCACCCGCTCTGCTTGCTACCCGGGAGAACTCTGAAGCTGAAATGAGGTCATGGAGGGAAAAGTGAGTTGAACACTGGAAAGCAACACACCAACGTGAGATGTCCCTGGGGCAGGGGGCAGTCGTGGCGAGGAGGGTGGGCTGGGAAGTTCAACGCAGCAGGGTGTACGCTAGGTCTGACGTCCCCAGCTGATTGGTTCTAGGCAAGCTGCTCCACGTCTTGGCACCTTGAGTCCTTATCTTTAGCACGGAGCCCCTGACCTCTACTCTTTAGCTTGTTGTTGTGATTAATGGTGTCGCTCACTCAGCAAGTGGTTCGTAGATGTCACTGGTCATCGTAATAGTCTTTGTTGCTATTGTCATCATTACTATTATCACTATGACTCCCATTCCCTCATCTCATGGCAAGAATGAAACCCATGCAAGGCCTCAGCGTGGGCTGCCCCCCTACCTTCCCCGAATGTTCATTCCAAAAAGTCACACTACCCCCAAAGGCTCTCCTGAGATGAGAGGGGAGAGACTGAGTCTCAAGCTTGACCATCGAGAAGACAGGGTCTAGAAGCCCCTTCCTGCCCTGCAAAATCCATGCTGTGGTGCTGAAGCGACCAAGCCAGACCTCACCCCTTCTGGTTCCACAGACCCCAGAGGGAGCCCTTGTCTCCCTGCTGACAGCTGGGCCCCAGCTCCCAGATAGGAATCAGAAACTCCAGCCCCGTCCAGACACACAGCCCCAGGGGGCACCCCTTCTTATCAGCGAGGCGAAGCTCAGCCTGCTTCTGCCCATTACTCTGCACCCAGCCATCCCTAGGATGTCTTCAGGTACATGTCTTCACTTTTGGACCGAACACATTATAATTTTTCCCTATGGTTACTTACCTATCTCTCCCACTACACATTGAACTTCTAGAACAAAGGAGTTCCTGCATATTCATTTTTCTATTTTTAGGCACTGGCCCACAAAAATTCCCAGTTAGTGTTGATTTACCTACACTCTTGGATTTCTAATTCCTAAATTATAGATTCAGTATTTCTGGAGTGCTTCCATATAAGGAAAGTCCAGCGCACGGCTCCTAAGACGTTTCCAGACAGGTGCTAGTCCCTCACTAGCCTCTCTCCACCCACCCAGCCAGGGGCCTGTCACAGAAAATGGTCAAAGGGCAAGAAAGCAGCCAGAGGCAGCCGCGGAGAAGCCATCCCTTCAACCACACTATTTACCACATTACGAGCTCCGTGCACCCATCTGGCCAAGCTACCCAACGTCCACCTTCTCATAACGACCCCTGAGCTCCAAGGGTACTAGAGGCCACAGCCACACTCAGGCACAGCCTCCAGCCCCAAGTGGGCTCCAAAAAGCCAGCCTGGAGTATTTCCAGGGAGAGAGGGTCCTTGTCCGGAACTGCACTTCCAAGTCTCCACCATGCCCCTGAAACCTTCAAGACATTACCTCTCATTTCACCGAGAAAATTGTAACTTTGAGGAGAACTCGCTCAACTTCTGCCAACTTACTAGCCTTCCCTCCCACATCTGCCCTCTCCCTTCCCACATCCAGACCCCTCTCTTCCCCCCTTACCGGCATCAACCCTCCTCCCCTTATTGTTCAACTACGAAGGGTAAGGAATCTCTCCACCCCTCTAAGAATGGTCATAGCACTAAGCCCCGGGGTCCTTGCTCAGGGCCCTGGTATCTCTATTATCTGAACCATCCTTGACATTTCAGCATCTTATTTCCTACTGGGCCCTTCCCAGTAGCCTCGAACCTCATCAAGTCTCTTTCATCACTGAAAAATAATACTGGCAACAACAAAGACAAACCAACAAAACTTCTCGTTCACTTTGGTATTTACTCAAACACAATGAAAACTTGTGTCCACACAAAAATCTGCACATGATGTTTCCAGCAGCTTTATTTGTAAATTGCCAAAACTGCAAGCCATCAAGATGTTGTCCAGTAGGTGAACAGATAAGGAAATGGTGAGACATCCCGACAATGGAATATTATTCTCGGCTAAAAAGAAATGACCTGTCAAGCCATGAGAAGACATGGAAGAAACTTAAACGCATACGACTAAGTGGGAGAAGCCGATCTGAGAAGACTCCATGCTATAGGATTCCAACTCTGTGACCCTTTGGGGAAGGCAGAACTAGTGAAAAGATCAGTGGTTGCCAGGGGTTAAGGAGTGGGGGACTTAGTGACACATAGAGAATTTTTTATATGATACTATGATGGTAGATACATGTCATTATACATGACTCTCCACTCATAGAACCTATGACCCCAACAGTGAAGCCCAGTGTGAATTCTGGACTTCAGGTGATCACGACGGGTCAGTGGAGTTTCATCAGTGGTATCAAATGTACCAGACTGGTGGGGGATGTCAGGAATGGCAGAGGCAGTGCGTGTGTGGGGACAGGGGAATGATGGGAAATCGAGGTACCTTCCCTTCAATTTTGCTGTGAACCTAAAAATTGTTGTAAAAATTAAAGCCTATTAAAACTATTTTAAAAATCCTCGTTCAGCCCTCTGTTGCAATTACCAGATAAACAGGCATTAAAATAATTATAATTTTTGACAGGTTAGTGATGAAGGAATAAAAAAACAAGAGTGGTTGAGACAACACAATATGCTCGCCACGCAGACTTCCAATAGCTCTGATCTGACAGTTATCCCTCATGCCAATGAAGGACTAAGATGCGGCTCCAGACCTTAAGCCTCTGAGAATCCATTAGTTTGAGCCACTATCCTAAATCTCGTCCCCTCTGTCCCTACCAAGAGTGAGCTTCTGACTGTTCGAAGTGGAAGACCAAATCCTAGAACTGGTCATATAATGTGGATTTAGTAGATATACTCTTAACCAAGCCCTGTTGACTGGGTTGACAGGACCAATGTGCTCCAGGCCTTCTACGGAGCGTACAGGTGGTGACCACAGGACCCTGAACATTACAGTTAAGCTCATAGCACAGCCTTGTTAACACACACTCTTCTCAGTTGACCTATATCATATGTTTTGTATAAAATATAAACTGTTTACCTGTGATAACCATAGGAATACCTTGTTTTAGCCCACTTTGCTCACTTGGTGTCTTCATGTCACATTTTGGTGATTCTCACAATAGTTCAAATGTTCTCACTATAATTATGTTTGTTGTTATGATTTGGTGATCTGCGAAGATGGGCCCCCGAGAGTCAGGTGATAGTCAGCGTTTTTAGCAATGAGGTATTTTTTAATGAAGGGATATATAATCTTTAGACATAATGCTATTGCACAATTAATGGACTATAGTATAGTGTAAGCATAACTTTTACATCCACTGGGAAGTAAAACAAAAGCAAAAATGTGAGACTCACTTTATTTGCGATATTTTCTGTATTACAGTGGTCTGGAACCGAACCTGCAATATCTCTAAGGTCTGCTCTTATGTAATGCAATTACATATTATTTTATACATGCGAATATTATGTACTTATGTGTTATAAACTGATTAAATATGAATGTGAAAAGAAAGACAGTAGTTCCTAAAATGAAGCCAAATGCTTTAGAAAGACTGAGCCATTAAAAATTGCTGGTGAGGGGCACCTGGTGGCTCAGTCAGTGACGTGGGAGACTTCAGTTCAGGTCATGATCCCAGGGTCCTCGGATAGAACCCCAGGGGAGCCTGTTTCTCCCTCTCCCACTCCCTCTCCCCCACTCATGCTCTTTCTCTCTCTGACAAATAAATAATTTTAAAAATAAAATAAAAGTTGCTGGTGAACTGAGTGTGTATAAGGAATGTGTATAAGGCGGGAGGAAGGGAGATTATAAAAATCTAGAAGCTCTCTAAGCACAGAATCTCACTGTGTCTCATGGTGCTGGGGGTTTGGTGACACAGGACAGTGCAGAACACCAGAGTGAAGATCCCATAGTCAGAGGCTTTGTTTTTGTGTCAAAACATCAGGAACTAAATGCACATTTATACATTTTAAGCTAATAGCATGTCTGTGGAGGCTATGAACAATGCTTCATGCTTCTTCACCTTCAATCAGCTTTTTCTTTTTTTTTTTTTAAGATTTTATTCATCTATTTCACAGACAGAGATCACAAGTAGCCAGAGAGGCAGGCAAAGACAGAGGAGAAAGCAGGCTCCCTGCAGAGCAGAGAGCCCGATGCGGGGCTCGATCCCAGGACCCTGGGATCACGACCTGAGCCAAAGGCAGAGGCTTTAACCCACTGAGCCACCCAGGCCCCCTCAATCAGCTTTTTCATTTAACAAATCAGCCGCCTGGTCCTGATCACGTAGATCTCTATGTCCACGGTAGTTCTCGATGCTGCCCAGCACAGCAAGCCTTCCTCCGACAATACCACCACCTCTCCAAACTCCTACCAGCAGCTCAAGAGGGATCTCTCTCTTTTTTTTTTTTTTTAAGATTTTACTTATTTATTTATTTATTTTGGAGAGAGAGAGAGAGAGAATCAGAGAGAGAGAAGCCGACTTGCTGCTGAGCACGGAGCCTGATGCAGGTGCTCCATCCCACAGCCGAGATCGTGACCTGAGCTGAAACCAAGAGTCAGAGGCTCAACCGACTGAGCCAACCAGGTGCACCAGAGGGTCCTTATATTTAGATCCAGGTCTTCAATTAGGCCACAATAATTAGGGCCTGAAAATCACATAAAGTAGATGCTCAATGAATGATTGTGGGGGGAAATGCTTGAATGAATAATAAGAGATTACAGATTTGGAGGCAGTTCGAAAGCCATCTCAACCTGTCCCCAATCATGATTCACATGAACTAGCCTGTACCAGTTCATGTGAATGTTAGTGCTTTCTTTGTAAAAACCCCCCAAGGGAAGAGGAGAGTGGAACTGATCCTTGCTCTGGAGGTACAATGACTTGTCTCTCTTCCATTCTAAGTCACCCATTCTAAAACACAAGTTTCTTTTGGCTCATTTGCTCTGAAAGACATGGGCATGGCTCGCCACTGAACTGACTCTGGTTTCCCCAGAACCTACCAAGTTATGCCCTCGGCAAAGCCTGGTAATTGCCAACAGAGAGCCAGGCACTGCGCCAGGCACAGGAGACAGGCACGGCCCCATTTCTCAAATCTTCCAGTCACAAAGGCAAACCTACGCTGAGAAGTTTGTTTCCAGCTCTGAAACAAGGCCTTCCCAGCCAAGACCAAGGCAAGTGAGGTACCCCAAGTACAACATGTAAAGAGGTGTGACACTCAGGCCACTGCCCTTTAATCTTGAATCCGAGGCCCTTGCTTGTCATCAATAGGACACCCCCCCACCACCCTGGGCAGGCTCCCCATCCCTCCTCCAAACTAGGTTGAGTCTTGCAGCAGCTAGGCTTCCAGAAGCTTCTTTCTTCCACTCTTTCCTAGTCCACTGTAAAACTCCAGGCCTCGTTTTGCCACACATGGGTTTGGTCGACTTTGACACAGTTTGCTCCTGAGAATAGATCTTAGCGTTTTGTCGAACCATAAACTTATCAACCTTCCTACTCTTCTGGAAAAAAGAAATCACTGTGTGTTTTATTTTTTGACTAAGAAATTAGCAAGCAATCCTCCTCCTCGGAGGCGGTCAGGTCCAGCAAGTAGAGAGTCTGACCCTTGTGTGAGTTTAAAGATGCTGGGGAAAACCTCCTGCTGGAAAAATCTGCTGGGAGACAAGATAAAGCAACTGTAAAGAGTTGAAAGACTGAAGAAGAAGTGGTAAAGACCTGAGTTCATTTTCATGTTGTGCCATTTCTTAATTGGATTTAAAAACGAGTAAGATACAGACCCTCTCTTGAAGCGGCAGGCACCTCACGAAGGATGACAAATACGCAATCGCAACAGGAGGAGCCAAGCACAGTGCCAGAGACGTGAGGGCTCAGGAGCCCAGACGATGGGGCAGAGGGGTGGGGGGTAGGGGAAACGAAAGGAGAAGAGGGCACCTGAACAGGGTTATCCAGCAAGAACAGAAATTAGCTGTCAGTCGAAGAGGCAGAAGAGCAATGTAAGCAGAGGGGACATCAGGACTGCATTTGACTCTTCCAGACTTCAAGACTAAAATGTTGTTTCCATTAATGGGAATTTAATACAAAGATACACAGAGCTAAGACCTCATGTGGAACATTCAAGAATCAAGACAATTCTCAGTGCTCAGGGATCCTGAGTTCTCTTAGAAGTAGATCCATTGTTCCTTATTCTAGTGATGGAGCTGACTGGTAATTAAACCTCTCTCCCTGTCAGTCTGTCTGTTTCCCTCCTCTTTCCACAAGCCCAGCCACTGTTATCTATTTACCTCATTTGCTCTGATTTCTGTTTATTCCTGGTATTCACTGACACTGAGCTTCTGCCTACCACTTTGTCCTCGTCTGCCTTGGCTTCCTCCCATGCGATGTGTCTGCTGATTTTCTGTTCATTGCATTCAAACACAGCAAGAGTGGGACAGCACTGGCCAGCCCCCACCCAGTATAGCCCTACCTGGAGATGGATCCCTGTCTGATGCCCCTTCTGGTTGAGTTACCTGCATACAGAGCAGTGGGGTATAGGTTAGTTGAAGCACAGTAACCTGTGAACAACTGACTTTACGCAGAAGTTTCCACCTGGTATGCTGAGCAAAGGCCCTGGGGCAGAAAAGCACTTCTGTTTGGAATTGCAAGTGCTTGTCCATGTCGGAAAGGCAAGCTGGAAGAGGGGATATTTAAGGATGAAAGTGATCCCAGGTCCTGGAGGCTTTGCGCTCAGGACTGGCATAAAGCAGAGATGAATCTCTGTTTACAAACTTAGATATTCAAAAACCCACATTTCTGTAGGCACTTTAAACTGGCTTCAGAATGGTGGTAGGAGAGTCAACCTCAATCAACTGAGGGGCTTCTCCTTAGGGTTCTGCAAATATCCCAGGGTCCCCTGGAGAACCAGTGTATCAGGGAGGCTCCCCTTGATGACCTCAGCCACTGGCCCACACAGGGAACCACTAACACACTTCGTGTCTGCCACGGCAGATCTCTGCTTTCTTTTTGCCAGAGCCACCCCCTGCTCCCTCATCACCCAGGGGGTGACAGAGTGTGAAGAAGAATCCAGGTCCCGAATCCACACCCGCTGCTCTCTCACACACAAGCAGCCTAGGAACATGGATTTCCTCCTCCCAGAATACCAGCTCGGACCCCTCCAATTCCCGGCCCCCCCTCTGATAGTCATGCATTTTCCACAATGAAGCTGGGGTTTTACAGGACTTGTTGGTCCCATTGCAGAACTCATTTATTAAACAGCCCAGCTAAGCGCAATGCATGTCAGGATAACAGGCTGAGGAGTAGGCAAATGAAAGCAATGACAGGGCAAAGAGCATCACTGTCCCAAGGAAGGCTGCACACCGTGGCCGAGATGAGAACCATCACTGACAGCGACGGGGACAGGCCGAGAGTGGCTGGCCCCGGGGGAGGCGTGAGATCAAGGAGGCAGGAGTGTCTTTCAGGATTGATTTGGCAGAAAAGGAGACAGCGGCATCTCAACAGGAGCTTTAGAGCAAACAGAAAAATCAGCTCTCTGGCCGAAACAAATACAGAAGAAAAGCTGCATATTTGGAACACATTTTTCCCTTGAGGAAGACCAAATCATGCAAGGGCCACAGAGAAAAGTCTTGCAGACAGGACAACAGTGAGTCACAATCATCAGAGCCTTCTCCTCTTTCACACCAGAAAGACCGGCTATAGGAAGGGGATCTGAAGATCTGGGATCGCCCCCTCCACAGCTGTGTGATCTCCTGCAATGGCCTTACACTGGCTGAGCCTCAGAGTCTTCTTGGCAATAAAATGGGAACAATAAAACCTCCCTCACAAGTGGCTCTAGTTATGATGGTCTTCTGTGAGCTCCAGAACCAAGGCCTCTGTCTCCTGTACGATTCCAGCCATACAACATTCTGGAAAAAGCAAAACTATGCAGTCCATGAAGAGGATCAGTGGTTGGGGGCTGGGAGAGGGAGGAACAGCAGCACAGAGGATTTTTAAGGCAGTGAAACTCTTCCGTATGACCCTACAACGATGGACCCGCATCATTCTAGATTTGTCTGAACCCATAGAATGTACAACACCCACAGGGAACTCTAATGCAGACTGTGGACTCTGATGGCTTATGACATGCCTGAGTAGGGTCATTGATGATAACACACGTAGCCTTCCGGTGCGGGATCAATTCATACCACGCCATGACGTCCTGCTCTGGGCTCTTTGGGAGCCCTGTTCTGTTTTGAATGCCCCGATGGAAAAGCAGTAATGGGAGCATCACTATTGAACATCTATTACATACCAAGTTTTACATATTTTCTCAAAGAATTCTCACTATAGCTTTCGGCTTCAGCTACAGGTCAAAAACTGGCATCTCCATTTTCAAATGAGAAAACCGGGGCTCAGGAGCTCAAATCACCAGGTGCTGTTTAGAGGAGTCAGGACTCAAAGCAGGTCAGTCTGACTGCAGAGCCCACAGTCCAGCCTGTCCCGGAAGCGCTCGTGACTGAAGCACTGTTCTCACTCTACGATCCTCCCAGTCCTGCGGGGTGAAAGGACTTCTCAGGCCTCCAGCGCAGATGGAGGAGACAAGCACTCAAGTTTCCCAGGCCCCATCCTGGGTCAACAACCTCCTGCCCTCAACAGACGCTGGGCAGGCCGTCAGCCTACAGCTTTCCTCCAGCGGCCTTCTGCTATGCCTCTCGCAACCTCCCCAAGGCTCCAGCCCCCTCCCCCACCCTTAACCATCCATTTAATTCCTTGGTCTCTGTGTTTCTCTGCCCAGCTAGGGACCTCTGTCTCTGCTCCACAGGAACCAGGAGAGACATAAGCATTCCAGACATCATCATTCCGCTCCCTATCTCCATGTGTCAGACTCTCACTGCCCCCATTCCCGATCCTTTCTCCACCTCTCTGGTGGATCTCTTGGGACCTTCATTTCCTCACTGGATTCCCAGTCCACCCCCAGCCAGGGTTCATTCACCTGTGCCCAGACAGCATTGACGTCAGCAAAGCACTGGCTCCCATTCTAGAATCCCATCTGCATCCAGAGGCCAACTCCTCCATGGCCAAGCACCGCCCTCTCTCCCGAGACTTTCTCCAGAAAATACTGGCAATCTGAGAAGTGAGGATAGCATGATAAAAATGACCCTGAAGCCGTGTCAACGTAAAATCAAGTGCATGCTGCCACTCCCCACAGGGCCCCTTCTTCTGCTGAGAACCCATCGTGCGGCTTCCAGCTCTCTCCCCAGGAGGGGCACCTCCCGTAGCCATCTCTCCCCCATTGCCCTTAGTCTCCATCCCAAATGTGCCACCTCACTTCTACAGAGCATTTTACATTTACTGGGAAGGTTATAACAATTTTATGTGATTTCTTCCTTCCGCTCTCCCAGCTTCTCCTTAAATATCTCCAGAAGGTCCCTCAGTCTCTGAGAGGCATCCTGCTTCTTGGCCAAGACTCACACTCGCACCTGCTTTCATCTCCTTGAGCACCTACTTTATCTGTCGTCCGCTCTCTCCCTCCTGTCCCTGACCCTTCCTCCGTCCCTCCCACCCCTGGCTCCTTGTGCTATGTCCGCAGACGACACGGTCTCCCCGGGCTCAATCAGTGTTTCTGGCAGGACCGTGACTGAACGACTCAAGAGCCGTCACCAGACACTGTGAAGCAAGCACTGTGCCGGGCACTGGAGAAGCAAAGAGAACTGGAGTCCAATTCCACTCGCAGAAGCCCAGAGGCCGGCGTGAGACACACAGGACAAAGAATGGTACCGACTCCAGGCAAGGAGGAAATACAGGTTGACTTAGGGGAATGGATGAAAGACATCTAGGCCAGAGTGGGATGTTCCCGAAAGGGGTAACATGAAGCTTGGTCTGTGCTATTAGGAATACATTCTGAAGCCATCAAAGAAAACTCATCAGTGACCCCCACCGAGAGAGTATCTGTCTCGAGCTCCACCCGAAGCCCAAGACAGGCAAGTCCAAGGATGGTACAACAGCTCACCGACATGGCCAAGGACCCAGGCTCTTCCCGTCTTTCTGCCTCATCATCCTCCACGGGTTGTCTTCCACACTCATGCTCTCCCCTCGGGGTTGCAAAATGGCCACTGGGCTTCCAAACCTCTCGTCTACCTTCCAGACAGGAGAAATGGACACGAGTGAGGGACAGAAGGCTCCGTGGACAAACTCCGCCTTTTTCTTTGGGAATGGGTACCCGAGAGGTACCCGAGTTTTTAGGAGACTAAAAACTCGTTGTTATTATTATCATTATTTTTCCCAGAACAGTAGTCCATGGCTTCTCTTAGCTGCAAGGAAAATGATGCAGTCCCAAGGTTTAGTGGGATAGAAAAAAAAAATTGGCAAATAGTATGGAAGTAAAGAAGAGGGAAGGAATCATGTGTCTCAGGTGAAAGAGGCCCGGGTTTGTCGGAGCCGCCCAGCAGTTCCGAGGGGATGGAGCAGAGGCACTCAGAGGGGTTATGCGGCAGGCGCAGGGCAAGAGATAGGCAGTGCCGGAGGCTATGCCGGATTTGGACTCAGTCCTGAAGACTCTTGTAATAGAATGATTTGATTTCTGTTTCAAAACATCAGCCTTAATGCAGAGTGGGGAACAGATTACAAGAGTGCAATGTTGGGGGAAGAGAAAACTTCACAGTGGCTGTTTCAAAGACAGCAACATGGCCTAGTGGAACAGAAAGATGAGAAAATCTGAAAGGCTTCTAGGACCATCTCCTCTGGAAGGACTTTCCTCAACACCTTATGCAAAACAGCAGCTGGGCCAGACCTTGTTAGCAAGTTCCCCTTCTTGCTGTTCCCTGTGTCGTGGGGCTAGAAGACCAGGAACCACATTTCCCAGACTCCCCTGCCATTAAGATGTCTCATCTCTTCATGCCCAATTAGGACAAACACTTTCCTGGATGGTCTCATAGTGTCAAATCATCTTCTCACCCAAACTGCAAACCACTTCGAGGAGCAACATTGCTTCATGACAAACACTTCAAGGGTAAATATTCCCCAAAACTCAAGATACAGAAAGAGCTCACTGGAACTGCACCGGTGGAACGAGCTACCTGCATAGTAGACAGTCATTACCATTATTGCCGAAATCACTTAGCTGGTATTTATTCTCTTGCCTCTCGTTATTTGTTATATTTCCATTTGTACGTGACTCATTTTCTGTACTAAACTATTCTTTCCAAAGAGAAGTGCTGCAGATAGAAGGATTCTTTATCTTTTCTATTGAGTCATGCCACATCTCAGTTCCTTAGCAGGCTAGAAATATAAAAGGCAAGACATAAATCAAGAAATATTTGAAGCATAAATGACAGATACAGGTCCTATGTATATTATACATAAAGTCTTATAAATCCAAAAGAAAATAAACACCCCGATAGAAAAAAGGCCAACGAACATGAATAGGCATTTTTGCAAAAGAAATAGAAGTGGCTGGGGCACCTGCGTGGCTCAGTGGGTTTAGCCTCTGCCTTTGGCTCAGGTCATGATCCCAGGGTGCTGGGATCGAGCCCCACATCGGGCTCTCTGCTCAGCGGGGAGCCTGCTTCCTCCTCTCTCTCTGCCTGCCTCTCTGCCTACTTGTGATCTCTCTCTCTGTCCAATAAATAAATAAAATCTTAAAAAAAAAAAAGAAATAGAAGTGGCTAATATTCATGACTTCAAAAACTATTTAACCTTACTAGTAATTGAATAAATGGAAAATTAAACATTTAGAAATATGTAAAGTGGGCAAAGATGAAACGAAAAAACAGTAGCTAATATTTATTGAGTATTTGCCATGATCCAGGTTCTCTTTTAAGTACTGCATGTGAATTCGTTAATTTAATCTTCACAACTCACCTACAAGGAAGTTACTATTATTACCCCCTGCACTTTACAGATAAGGGAATAAGCCATTACTCCGGCTCACACAGCTAAACAGAGTTGCAGAGACAATTTTCATTCAGAGAGGTGGGCTCCAAAACCATGTTCTTGACTAGTTTACCCTTTAAACTTCTCTGGAAGACTGAACATTATTGGATATTTGGATAGTTTCTATTTTCCAAGTACGCGCTAAGTGGTATGCACAAATGATCTTCCATATGCCTTATAAAAGCTCCAGATTGGATTTTCTTTTCCCTTTTCCACTTTACAGACTAATGAAACTAGTCTCATAAACGGAGACTAAGAGAAACTACGAAGCATGGCCAAATTAACAACCAGTAAATAACAGAGCTACGTTTGTTTGCACACAGTCTAGACCCAGTGTTGAAAAGAGTTTGGGAAAAAGTCGTTCTCAAATGCTGGTGGAAAGGTCAAATGGAATAACCATCGTGAGAAGCAATATGGCAAAATTCATTGGTTTTTACAGCTTACCATTGGCTAATAGTTTTTCCTGCATATTAGCTCCTTTAGAAATCACTATGTACAAAGATTCTTCTCTAAAGATGTTATCATTTGGATGGGAGAAATAGCTAATGGTGTATCCTTACAAAGGAACACCATGCAGCCATTAAAAACGGAGGGGATTAAGAGTTTGCTGATCTTGATGAGCACTGAGTACTATATGGAATTTTTGAATCACTGTATTGGACACCTGAAACCAATATATCACAGTATGTTAACCACACTGGCATTAAAATTTTAAATAGTGATGCCACAGTAGAAAATTTTTATGACACAAAGAAACTGCAAATGATACATTTCATATGAAGCAAAGTTAGATCACCAAACAGTAAGTGCCACATGATCTCATGTTTAAGAAAATGTGTAACATAAAGAGAGTTGACTAACTAGACAGGTAGAGAGAAGGGAGACAAGCTGGCTAGATTGTTAAACGTAGCTAGAAGCTTAGATACATAGAGTTATCTAGACAGCTTACAGTGAGATTTTTTTTTTTTTTGCCATTAAAAAATGTGTAATTACCTCCCATATAGGAAGATTTCAGATGATTTTTTTTCTTCTTTGTACTTCTCTGTATATTTCCAATTTTCTGTCTTCCCACATTTTAGTAGGAAAGCAATGCCATTTTTTTTAAAAAAAGTTTTTAAAGATTTCATTTTTTAAGTAGATGCTACACCCAGTGTGGAGCTTGAAACGACAACCCTAAGATCAAAAGTCCCATGCTCCACTGACTGAGCCAGCCAAGCACCCCAACAACACCAATTTTTAAATATTTTTATTTATTTGAGAGAGAGAGTGAAAGTAGGGGTAGGAGAAGAGAGAGAGAGATAAGCAGATCCCATGCCGAGTGGGGAGACTGACATGGGCTTGATCTCAGGAATCTGAGATCATGACCTGAATGGAAACCAAGAGTTGGGTGCTTAACTGACTGAGCCACCCAGATGCCCGATTAGTGCCAATTTTAGTGCATGGTTCTGTGGAATAAACTAAGAAGGATGTCTCAGGCTCTTATAAAACAATATTTCCACCTGAAGTTTACAGACAAGGGCAGGGAGTATAGTGGTAGGGCAGACAGAAGCCAGGAATAACGGTTGATACTCCCCACAGACCAGGCACAGAAAAGATTAGTTCTTATTCACAAACCCAGCAAGAAAATTCTCTAGACTCTAGATCCCCTCTCATCAGGGAATCAAGACAATCCCCTCTTGCCTTCAAATACTGGATTTTCTTTTGGTAGTGTTCCCCATAAACTCCTCTGTCCCAACTGCAGCCCTAAGGTACTCTCCGGCCTGATGAACCATGTATCCTGCTTAGAACTCTTTATTTGCTGATTGCAAAGCAAAGTGGAAAAGCAAGTCAAATCAAGATTTTGTCGAGAAGCAGGGGTCTCTCACAAGCACAGGACTGAGAAGGGCTACCAGCAGCTTCTACTCCAATACAGGCTGCTGCATTCTTCTGTGTCTCCACAGGAAGGCCCCCTGCGTTTCTCCACCCTCCAGTAACAGATGACCTCATGTTCACAGCCGTAGGATCAAAGGCACAGACTAACTTCAGAAAACCCATTTGGCTCAGTGTGGCTCAGTTACTTGTCATCCTGGTGGTCATGGCCAGGGTCCGCATGTGGGTTCCAGAGTACACCTGTGGAACCACACTGTGGCCCTGTGGAGAGAGAGCGAGGTTCCCACAAATGGGAGCGCTGCAAAGAGCAGAGCAGACGTTCCCCAGAGGTCCACCCTGGGGTTCTCTGGGCTGCCCTACCTTACCCGCAGTTAGGATCCCACCAGTCAGCCCCGCGGCTCTTCTCTCAGCTCAGTGAGTCCTGTCCAACTGGACATCAAGGGATGGGACCAACCTCACCTCTCCCCCTTTTACATCTTCCTCAGCTCCGCACATCCAAGGTTTTCTATCTGCACTGTTGGGTTGCCTCAGACAAGTGTCAGCCTCTAACTCAAGCAAATAACGTGGTATAAACATCCTACCACTAGCTTCCCAGGGATGAACCCAGCTCTGTTCCGGAATCAGAGTCAAGGAGGAGGGGTGGGTTTTAAACTCTATGTTGTTTAGGGGCACCTGGGTGGTCCAACTCCTGTTTTCGGCTCAGGTCATGATCTCAGGGTTGTGAGATTGAGCCCCGTGTTGGGCTCTATGCTGGGTATGGAAAGCCTGTTTAGGATTCTCTCTCTCCTTCTCCCTCTGCCCACCTCCACTCCCTTTCTAAAAAATATAAAATAAAATAAAAATAAACAACAAACTCTGTGTGCTTTAAAGCAAAACTCAATACTGGGGATTGGGGGGGGGGGCAGGTATTTTCTCCTCATTGGCCAAAGGGAACAGATGAGAAACTAGATATCACCTGCATTTAATAGCACACAGCTTTCCATGCTGGAAGCCTATTAAAAAGATATTTTGGTCCATGAGAAAAGCAGCGATGTTTGCATAAGAATGCAAACAGAATAGAATTTAGATCCCATCTCTTCAAGTCTACCTGATACCAAGCTCAGACATATTAAGAGAATGCCATTTGGGATCTTGTTTTAATTGGGTTTTCTAATCTTCCATATTTTCTAATGAGCTTGGGGTGAGGGGAGAAAATCTTTAGTGTTTAGGATACAGTCTCTTTCGGACGATCCAAGAACCTTCTTCTCTTTGGGTGGTTCTGTGTTGGGCAGTGAGGGTGAGGAGCCATTTCGAATGAATTTCCGTTACCTGGGGGAATTTCCCAGCTGTCAGCCTTCAGGAGATGCTCCTCTAAGCCTTTTGTTTCGGTTCCCAGGGAGCCCTGTGTTGTGAAAGAAAGCTCCCAAGGCCCTCACAAAACTCTCAAAGAGCTCACTTCTGCTCAACCTGTTGCACTTCCTGAATGTTTTGCAAAGATTTCCAAATCTGATCACCACCGGGGGTCAGTGGGTTCCAGACTGGAAGGGCAGAGGGCTCTGCTGACCAGCAGCCCCCCAACGAAGGGCACATCACTACAGAACTCCTGACACTCCACCCAGACCAGGTGGATACCCAGACGGACAGGGACACCCAGATGGACAGCGACACCCAGCTCCTTAGCAATGAGGTCAAAGTGAACATAGGTGGACACAATGCCTTACCACCTCTGACCATATTATCAGTTCGCTGGGTTTTACCATTAAAAGGTACCACAGATTGGGGTTGGGGGGTTGGGTGCTTATCAACAGAAATTTATTTCCTCACAGTCCTAGAGGCTGGAAGTTCAAGCTCAAGGTATCGCAGGGTTGGTTTCTTCTGAGGCCTCTCTCATTGGTTTGTGGAGGACTCTCTTCTCCCTCACTTAGTCTCCCCACTGTATGTGTCTAAATTTCTTTTTATAAGGACACTGCTCATGTTGGATTGGACCCACCACAATGACTTCATTCTTACTTTACCTCTTCCAAGGCCCTTATCTCTAAGTAGAGTCACATTGTGAGGTACCTTGGGTTTGTACTACAACGTGTGAATTTGAGGGGGGCACATTCATCCCGTAACACCATCCAAAGGAACAAGCCAGGAGCCTACATACTTCGTACAACTCTCTGTAACCCTGTTGGGGAGTCAGACCAGCTCTGTTCTTGTGTGTGCAAACTCCAGACAGACAAGCTAGATTCCAACAACTGCACATCCAGACACAAGCTGGGAGACCTTGGATAAGTCACTTGTCCTCTCGGGGTCAGCTTTTCAGATGCAAAATGGGGATGATTATGACAGTACTTAAGTCCTATGACAGAGGAGCTCCAGGACAATTCAATGGGTTTACGTGTATGCGGGCTCAGAACAGCCCCTGGCATGAAGTCAGTGCTTCATAAATATCAGTGATTATTATTACTAATTGAGCCACTAAGGCACCCTGGCTAATTAGTGGCCCAGCCTGAGTGGAGATGTGTTGGATTTACCCAACGCATCATTGAAGGCTTCCTTGTAATGCAAATCCAAATTTATTTCCATGCATAACAGTGAAGATTGGAACACCAGATGGAAAGGAAAGCAGTCTTCTGTCAAACAGAGATTGAGATTCTTAAATAGCTGCCTTTGGGGACTACGGCAGTGGAAGACTTGCTCTGTGGCCTTCAGATGTCGAAGCCTCTTGGCCCCGTGTTTCCACACCCCATTCAGGCATGCCTTCCTTCCCAGTCAGCCTCTCTAATGCCTCCTCAGAGCTATGCTGCTATTGCAGATGCCTTATGTTCCTTTTCTGTTACCCAAGAACTTTTCCAGGAATTCTAAGAGATCAGTTTCACTCTTCTCAGAAGCTATGCTCTTCGGCTCCTGCAAGGGCTTCTGTAACTTCCCTCCACGTCCAGAGCAATCGCAATAGCTTGCAGGGCAGTCCCCTGTCCACCACATCAGGCCTCTTAGTCACCAGAAGGCAGATTTTACCCCAATGGTCTTTTAGATATTTCATGAACTGCTTCGCATGTTCTCTCTTCACCACTGCTTGGTCTTGGAAAAAGGCTCACATAAACAGGTGCTCTTGAACCCATCGTGAGACTGACCACAAGCTGTAAGCCACAAATTCAGGAACAAATACCCATCTACCTTCCAGAACCCTCAGCCAGCTCTCTCTTTCACTTAGGCCCCTGAGTACTTAAAGCTTCTGCCTGAATAGGATGAATTTGCATGTACTCCTAAGTCCCATTGCACAGGTTGAATTGGCAGGCAATAAATTTTTCCCTTTGTTTTTCTTGTTCTCACTGAAGACTACAAAGAAAGGCTTAAACTAATCTTTGGAAGATAAAAGTCTTCAAGTGACTCTTCTTTCCCAAGCCTATTTAGTCTTGCCTATAGCTAATCAGCTTGCTTGTCAAAGCAGATGCTAGACCTGCTGGAAATACGTGACGGGGAGGAATATATAAACACAGGAGACATTTTGCCCTGATTCGCTGGGCATTGAACATTGAGGGTGTTGGGTCTCCAGCACCTGATGCTGTGGGGTCCTGCACTGTCACTAACGTTAACAGACCCTTTCTTTGAGGATCTACTATGTGCACATCACTGCCCAGAGGGGGGGAACAAAGACAAGGTAGCAGGTACACAAGCACGTCCCTCCAAGGCACTGAGAGCGTAAGGCGCCTTCATCCGTACAAAGGTGTGATAAATGCTGGGGAACTACAGCCACGCGGCTGGGGATACCAGAGGAGGCGGGGTGCTTGTCACGGGGGGGCACTGGGAGGCGTGTAAGCGGTGGGCCGTGACGGATAAGTAGATGACAAGACGGGGACAAAGACTTCACAATAGAGTAACTGGGGTGAGCAAAAGAAACGGGGCCGGAAAGTGTTGAGGAATGAGAACAGATCCCCGGCAGCGCCAGGAGTGGTGAGGGAGGGGGCAGACGTGCGCCAAGAGCCTTTGGAATTCCTTCCCTTCCACGGCCAGACTTGACTGCGCACGGACTCAGGGACCAGGTGCTCCCACCTTCCTCATTCAATCCTGGTCCCATTATCCTTCCCATTTCCTTCTTGTTTTCCTGGTATCCACCTGGAAGCTGACTGCGGATGAGCCTTCTTGAACATCGCCATCCCAGCTGGACGGCGCCGTCTCAGAGACTATTACTCGAGCCAGCCGGAGGCTCTGGACAGGCTTGGAACAAAGCCATTCCAGGACCCCTGCTTAGGGCAATGAGAAATCAGAAGCTTGACAGTGATGTCACGTACGATTACTTTTGCCTTTGCCAGTGAAGCTCATCAACATTCTGAAGGAGGACCTGATCTCCGCCTTGGTGTGGCCAACTCCTTCCTTCTCAAATGCTTCCTCATGGCGTCGCTTCTCGGCCCTGGGTGGCCAAGCTATGGTATAGAACCGAGCTCTCTGCATCGTCGCTGCCACTTCTGGCATGAGCGCGTGTACGTTCCATCTCCCCGAGAAGAGCTCACGTTCCTCAGATGCAGGATTGGTTCTCTCTTTTTTTTTTTAAGACATTATTCATTTATTTGGCAGACAGATCACAAGTAGGCAGAGAGGCAGGCAGAGAGAGGAGGAAGCAGGCTCCCTGCTGAGCGGAGAGCCCGATGCGGGACTCGATCCCAGGACCCTAAGATCATGACCTGAGCCGAAGGCAGAGGCTCAACACACTGAGCCACCCAGGCGCCCGCAGGATTGGTTCTTAACTCTCAATCCCCAGTATTCTGCACACAGGATATGCTCCAAAAGCATATGCGGGTTAATAATGGCTTTCTCTGGCTTAGCCCCGCTTTCCTTCTGACTCCTCACTCCCAACCCCAGACCCGCTCTCTGCTGAGCCAGGCTCCGTATGCTCCCAGACCTTCATACGCTGTTTCCCACGGCCCTTCCCTGCTGTCTGGTTGGCATTTGCTCACCCCCCAGGAATCGGTGTGGAGTCTCTGTCCCTGACCTGGCTGACCTCCAGGCCAGGGTAGTTGCCCATCCTAGAAGGTCCCTCAGTGGCCCCTCCCGCTGTGGCCATCAGTCCACACACCTTTGCCCGCCTACCCATTGGCATCCATCCTCCGCCAGATCGGGAGCTCTGGGAGGGCTCCCGCGGTGGCTCGTTGGTGTGACATCTGATGCAAAGCAATCACACAAACGTTTATAAAAGGAGTGAATGGATGAATAAGTCATAATGGGACCCATACCACTCATATCCCGACATGTCTTCATCTCCATGCATTACAACTGCAGACAGATAGAAACAGTGAGCCCAAAACTCAAGGGACCCCTTGCCCTCACTGGTGGAAACAGGGATTTGAGATGGGGAAGAGCAGAGAGATCGATGAAAATATATTTTTAAGATCCTCATTCTTTTTTTTTTTAAAGATTTTATTTATTTATTTGACAGAGAGAGATCACAAGTACGCAGAGAGGTAGGCCGGGGGAGGGGGCAGGGAAGCAGAATCCCTGCTGAGCAGAGAGCCTGATGCGGTGCTCGATCCCAGGACCCTAAGATCATGACCTGAGCTGAAGGCAGAGGCTCAACCCACTGAGCCACCGAGGTGCCCCTAAAATCCTCATTCTTTTTTTTTTTTTTAAGATTTGACTTATTTATTTATTTGACAGAGAGAGAGAGAGAGAGAGAGTGAGAGAGGGAACACAAGCAGGGCAAGTGGGAGAGGAAGAAGCAGGCTTCCTGCCAAGCAGGGGGCCTTAATGCAGGGCTTGATCCCAGGACTCCGGGATCATGACCTGAGCCGAAGGCAGATGCTTAACAACTGAGCCAGCCAGGCATCCCTAAAATCCTCATTCTTAAGATGAGTGGTGAATTCCTGGTGTTTGGTTTACTCATATATTTTAAAACATGATGTTTTATATATTTTCTGAATCAAATATTGTGGGATATAAACTAAAAAAAATTTTTTTTCAGAGTTCCATGAGTCTTTAGAGACAACCTCATTTTAATGATTTTATCTACTTTTTGTAGAATTTTACTTCTTTTGCTGCATTTCATAAATACGTTAATGATCATCTTTATTCTTTCAAATAGGGAACAAAAGGTACTGCCTTGAAGTGTTAATGGTAATGTGTCCCAGTCCTTTCTCCACGTGTGAGAAAATGGATGTCTGTCTCTATATCACACCCTTGAGACATCATTAAAAGATTATTTTTCCAGTCTAGCCCAGAAGGTCACAGTGACCCTAAAGACAGCCAGTACCTAAACGCACCATTCTGGACAGCCGCACACTGTCACAGAGAGACACTTTCTTCCAAGGGAGGAACAAAAGATAGCATGGGTGGGCTATGGAGCAGGCTTGCTATTCTCCTCAGTTTGGTGACATCTATTGGGTACTTCCCAGGGGTCCAGCATCCTGATGGCCCCTGAGGACTCAGTGACAAGTAGGGCAAGAAAATCCAGCTGCCATTTCCAGGAACCCTCTTTCTCATAGGGAGAGGCCGACAAGGAAAGAGAAGTGTGACCATGTCAAAGAAACACAGTAACTCGGGTACAGGAAATGTGAACTTGAACTTGGGAGGGGGTGAATTTGAAAAGCTTCAAAAGGTGGGAAAAAGGCATAGAGACAGCCTAGGCAAAGTCATAGATAAATATATAGTGCTAAGTGGCCTACTAAGTAGAGGCATTTAATTTCTTTTTTTTTTTTAAATATATATATTTTTTTTTATTTGAGAGAGAGAGAGCAAGAGTGAGAGCAAGTGAGAGAAAGAACAAGCCTGGGAGAGAGGGAGAGGGAGCCCCAATGCGGGGCTCGATCCCAGGACCCTGGGATCATGAACTGAGTTGAAGGCAGATGGTTAACAGACTGAGCCACCCAGGCGCCCTAATGCATAAACTGCCCCCAAATCCCATTAAAATGAGAAAATTATATAGCATGAGAAGAAGGATGCCATCAGCACACCAGAAATTTTGAGAATTTCATGAATATTTCCACCCACCCTTAACTGCCGTTCCCTCAGCTGCTAAAATGGGGGACATGCAGGTTATATGAAAAATTATTAAAAATCTGCTCTGCGAGACTTAATACCTAATTATATTTGACTTTCATATTAAAACTTATTTTAAATCTCCTGAGCATTTTGCAAATGAAAGTAAAGGGGGAAAAAATGGCTCAGAAACATTGGAGGATACAAGCACACTAACCCGGAAGTTGGAAATTTCTTAAATAAAAAGATAACAAAAACCCAGGCCACTGGACATTCTCTGGAGTTAAACCATCGGCCTCCTCTGTGGAAAGAGGGGACTCTGCTTGACCTTGACGATGGCTGTCCTTGCCCAAGACTCTTGGTATCGGTGTTACTTCAGCAGCCTAATCTGAATAAGGTTTTCTGAGTCACTCGCTGGGCCGTGGGTGGGTAAAGAACCGACAGTCTGAGTTCGCCGTCCTTCCAACTGAAGACAGCGAGCGGCAAGTGCTCGATTCGGATGGCTGCTTCTCCTCTGCTTTCCTGCGGGTCTCCCCACTTCCCATGCTGGGTTCAAACCCCACTGGAAGGAATCGTAATGAGGTGTGATTTAAGGGCTGCTTCATTCGTACAAATACCGTAGACTACCAGGGCAAAAATCAAGGGAGTTTGGTCAAGAGGAAAATGTCTTTTGGAGAAGAAGAGGAGAGAGGGAGCAGGTGGCCCTGGGCCATCTGCTTCAGCAGGGATAATTAGGATCCTGGTTTGGCTGAGACCATTTTTAGAAAAAGCATTTGCAAGCGTTGCTGGAAAACGGAGCATCGATTCCGAGAAAGGAGTAGGAAGGGAGAGCAAAGGCTGAGCAGGCTGAACTCTCCAGATGAAACGCAGCCGAGTCAGCCCTGAAGATGAAAACCGTCCATGGAGGCCCGGCCAGGAGGGAATGCTGCCAGTAAAAGGCAGGCTTCAAAATGGAACAGATGACCCCAGCTCTGAAATCTGGGCTTTTCTGTCCGTTGCGCTTACTCAGTAGCTCTCTGCTCCAGGAAGAGCGGCAGCATCAGAAGAGGCGTGGACAGAGATGATTGAGAAACGAGAAGATTCTTTTCCTTCTCAGTCTCTGGCCTGGGACGATGTGGCCATTTCTTGGAGCCTCTCCCCTAGCAAGACAAAGGGTTTAGGCACAGAACTCCCGGTGAAAAGACCTGGGGAGAAACAGAGAAGATACTAAAGGTCTCCGGGAAAGAAGACAGGAAGACAGGGAGGGAGACGGAGGGAGAAAAGGGAGGGGGGATGGAGGGATGGAGAGAACAGAAAAAAAGTAGAGGGTCCTGTTGGGCTTTCACTTCTAGAAGCTATCACTTTATGAAGAAGTATCATGAATTTAGGTCCATGAAGATGAGACACAGTTTCCATAAAGTTACCAATTCACAGACACTCATGCTACGTGGTTTTTAATAAAGATTGCACACTTAGAATGTAATGCTTTAATGTTAGTAGTTTCTGTGACGTGAACTAAATTAGTCAGTGTGTTGCAATATTTGCCAGCATCTATTATAATCACAGTAATTACCTTCCTCTCTCTATTAAAAGACAATTTCTATTTCATGTCATTATCCTTATACAAAAATAGCACGACACAAATTAGAAATTATCCACAAAGTAGAGTTTCCTATCAGAATGTAGGTTTCTGGTGTGAAAACTTCAGCGACAGAGCCCAAGTTTGGTTAGAAGAGTTTAAATTTCGCTCGCAATCTGGCATGAAATGAAGAGGGTAACTTGGAGCGGTGAGAACCCTCGTGAATTCAGACCTCATTAATGTGAACTTGGCCGTGTTTATCTTTGCTCTACACATAAAACATAGTTTCCCAGCAAATTATTATTATAAATCCATTGCTTTTCAAACAAAATTTCCTGAGAGTCTTGAGAATTTTCCCAGCAAGAACTTGAAAATGTTTTATATGCTCTTGTAGATTACACTCTGTCACAAGGGCTGTGCTTACCCTTTTTTGGGAATTAATAGTAATATAAAAGCTATTCCCATCTAATACATCTGGAAAAAAATTTACCATACTAAATGGAATACCATATTATAATGCCATAAAAAATATAATACATACTAAAATATACCATACTCAAAATATACCATACTATGTAAAATACACATACTAAAAGGTAATATCTTTTCCCCTTCCCCAACTTGAAAATAGTCTTATTACAAAGTTACAGAGTAAGGGTTTACTGAAAAAAAATATACAGCTGAATCTTCATGTGCATAATAAACATACTGTCTGCTTTTCTACAGACTCTATGGAGCCAGAGTCTTGCTAAACTGCACACTTCTACGGTGTCCTCTAGAATATTTCCTTTAGGAAAGGGGATAGATGTGAAAGCCCTCTGTTCTCCCAGTTTGGTATACTTTGTGTCCTTGGCTAGCTTGAAATCTACTGTCGAGTGCCCTATCCGCTGATCTCTGGATCATCGCCGAGATGTTCTTCTGAATCTTCTTGAATCTGAAGCAGAAATGCCTCTCATCACTGCCCAGTGTCACCTTAGCCCACCCCTCCTCTGAGGAGTCCCCTACGTCTCCCTCTGACCCTTTACACGTAAAAGCAGTCAACGTGAGCCCTTCTCCTGAGCACTAGAGAAAACATAGAGGGAATCCTCCTTAAGTCACCCCAGCGAATGCAACTATAAATAATTCCAAGTCACACAGCCACAAAATCCTCCCATCAGAAGGGATGGCCTCCAGTTCAAAACTTGCGTGTTACACCTGAAGAAAAGTATTCCCAGGGAGGTAGATGAAATGACTTGCCCAAGGTCACATTTCTCTTAGAATTAGGAAATGGAGAAATTCAGTGGGCAAATTCATGCCTCTTAGCCTACTAGTTCTTGTCATATAGAAAATAATAGAATGGCACCATTCTTTTTTCTAGTTTAGGCTTCACATTAACTGCTATGAACTTTCTCCTTAATTATCTGTAAATCCATGAGCCTTTATTTTATGCACAGTAAAGTTTTGTTAAGAAAGGAAATTCTCGATGTATTTCCCCACATTTTGGCCCATGTTGGCCCAGAGTAGAGAAAAGAGGGTTCGCGCTCATATTCTGGCCCGCCTCCACTTACTTCCTCGCCCTCCCCACGAGAAGGGGTTGTATCTCTCACTGCTCAGAGCCTGATGTTCATTAGATTTTGTTAGTGGGCCTTAAACAAGAAAGACACAACTCTTCGTATTTTTCCCCATACCAGCCACAGCAGGCTGAGCTCACGGCCGGTTGCCCTCAACAGTTAGAAAACAGTGGCCTTAGCCTCCTAAGGAAATGCCTATCCCTCTCCTCTCTTCTCCCATTGGGCGGCCTGACCTGCGCCACCCACTTAGCCTTGAGTCAAATAGTATAAACCTTCTCTGGGCAACACTGGAAATAAATACGTCCCTTGTTGATGTCTAACTCCTTTTTCCTGATGTTAACAGGTGTGTTTTGGATTAGTCTGTCTTTGATTCATCATTCACAGATCCCTCTTTAGGTTGAGGATGGATGGGTGTGGTGAGAACAAGAAGAGATGCTGAGGGAAAGCAGAAGAGGCATTTCGGCTCAAGTCGAAGAAGGCAGGCGCCCTGTCCAACTCAGTTCTAGCAGAGAAGCCCTGCGTCGGGGGCTAGGGGCACGATGGCTGGTTATGGGTCTCTGCCCAGCTAGATGACTTCTGCTGATGCTGGTAATGTGTTTCCCGTCAGTTGTTTGGATGTACAGATTCCCTGGAAGGAACCCCAAAGGGAACAGGAGTGAGTGGCGGGGTTCAAGGGCCAACTCCTACTCCAAACCAACGGAACAAGAATCTGATTCCATAACAGCAGAGAATAAAAAAGACACAGGTCACCATCTAGCGAGAAACATAACCCAGCTCCTGAAGGGAGGTCATCTAGAGGGTGCCCCTGCCCCCAATAGCTCTGCTCATTGTTTCCTGCAGCCATTGAAGAAAGTGCAGAGATGGATGCATGTGTCCGCATTTCTGGTCCTTTCCTCCAACAACAATTCTCCATTAGCTAGAGCTCCTCGGTCCGCTTACCAGCAGGAAAAAGTACCTGACCGTGCCCGCCTCAGGCAAGTGCGCCTCCAAAAGGAAGGAGAAGAACCACGCATTGTGACACTTACCCTGAGAGGCTTCCCTAGATGATCTCTGAGGTCCTACCCACAAGAATTCACCTTCTGGTCGCAGTTCATTCTATGCCTACTTTAACTGAAATGGACACATGAACGAAATGAATATTTCTTGACAGAGAAAAATAAAGAGAAGTGACGCTTGCAAAGATCCGAAATATGGAGTCCTTGGAAGATGGCACCTGAGGAGCAGAGCCACTTGAGCGTACCCGGCACCATGCTCTCTGAGGTAAAGACTAGGGGTTGTCAGTGCGATCTTTAGCACAACACAGCAAATTAGAAAGAGCGCCTGGCAGCCAGGAAACCCGGGTGCAAGTCTTGCTGACCTTCTAACCGGCTGTGAGACCTGGGGCCATCACCGTGTCTCAGAACATCTTATATATGCCCCATCTAGAAAATGAAAGAGATGAAGAACACGACTGACGGATCCCTTCCAGCCCCACGATGCCACGTTGTTCATGAAACACCCCCTCATTAGAGATAGTAAGAGGATGGTGTCCTTTATTCTAACCATGAAATATAAACCTGAAAGTGGCCCATTTTCTACTTAGTTTTTAAAAGAACCAAACTCAATAAAAATAGTTTGTCAGAGAAGATTGAAATTCAATCCATTAAAATAATTGCTTCCCATATTCCAAATTTAAAATAGATTGTTTCAGTCCATTATGAGTGATTTTAAGAACTCTTACATTAACAACAATTTGGCCCTTTCCCTGAAAAATCCTGGTGGCTCATATTTCTGTTCTGTAAGAGCAATTAACATTTCTCTCGGTGGGAATATGGGCAAGAACTTGGGGCCGTAAGTAACCACGGAGTCCGTTTTCATTTCCAAGAGTGCCAAAAACAGGGCAGAAGCTGAAAAAAAAGCAGAGATGTTGATTGTGTTTTTGAAACTCCAATTTCATTTTCAAGAGCAGAATGTGCCCAGAAGCAAGACAACACAGCAACCTACAGCAAATGTCCTTAATTACTTCCTTCCCAGGCTCCTTCAAACATTAGCAATCTGGAGGCTTGGTCCATAAAACTGGCCAGAAATCCCTCCAAATCATTTTCTAATCATATACTTGAAGAGTAGACAGAAGTGGCACTGCGATGTGACTCCCCTAAATAATCAGTAAACAGAGTAAGGCTCTGACCTCTGAAATCCTCTAGGACTAAAGGGATTTCAAAGGGCGCCATAAAACCCAAATTTCGTTTCCCTTGAAATCTAAATGTCACGGTTCTCTCTGCTTCCCTTGTTTTATATACTGAGATGAAGTACTTACTGCTTTCTACGTTCTGAGACAGCCCAAACATAAAACAGTTTTGCCTTATTGCCTCCACGACAACAAACATACTCACCAGACTATGTGTCCCAATTTGTAGCCTGAGAAATTGGAGATCCTGACGACTGGCCCTACTATCCTTTGTCCTCTCTACCTCCCATATGCTCTTTCTTCCTTTCACTTCTTTTATCCAGGTTTGATTGTACCAGTCAAGTACCCTTGGTGCTTCTTTAAATAAAATTTACAATTCCCAGCACCCCAAGTTGGTTTTGGTTAAAAGATTCCTTTACATACTCATCAATAACACTCAAAAATGATCAGAATTTCTTTGGTCTGCAGGAGTCACTCTGAGATGTCTATCACTGGTGTAAAAGCAAACTTCTCACAGAGACTTAAAAAAATGCCCTGTCTAGCACCATCCAACATTGCAGGGTAGAGAGAGAGAGAACACAGGCACAATTTATCTTGCACAGAAGACTTTTTGAAGATTCTTTTCAGTTTTCATAAAATAACACCTCCAGAACAAGGTCACCCATGGGAGAGAAAATACAGCCACAGTCTGTGCCGACGTAGGAGTTGAGGGGAGTGGGCTTGAGGGAAGCCAGTGCTGTGCTCGGGCAGGCGGGGGGTGCTGGACCCCTGCGGGAAGACCGCTGAGGGATGCTCACTCAGATGTCTTCCTGCCACCACCTCCTCTTTGGAGGTCAGAGGGACAATTCTGCAGCTGTGATTTCCCTAGCCATCTGCGGTACCAACAGACCCTGGCCCTCCAGAAGACTAAGTTGCTCCGCTAACGATGCACAGAAGTCATTGGACCTCTGCTTCAGGACCCCCCCTCCTTGCAGGCAGCTCCCACCGGACTGGCGCATCCAGCAGGTACACGGGCAGACAGGAGGTCATCACTAGAAGGGCCGGTGTACCCCCCTCCCTGCCCAACCATGCGTCATGTTCACACGGCTGAGCACAGGTAAACAGCAGGAATAGCAGAGACAAAGAGATGGATTCCCTTTCTATAAATAAACCAAGAAATCTGTTCTGGGACTCCTGAGTCATCAAGGGGCAACACACACACCAGGTTCTCTTGTATTCACCAAGAAAACTGCGGCGTTATAGAACAATGATTTTGTGCTCAAACAGAAGATTTTTCTGCCTCCAGGCCCTTTTAAAGGTAAGTTACTGTTCACACTGGAACCACCTAGTTCTCTTGTCTAGGGCGTGGAAGATGAGGAACTTTCTAGGCCTTTCTCACATTCACAAACAACATTTCAGTCCCATGTCTCAGCGCCTTGATTATATTCAACACAGAGTCCCCCAGTGAGCTGACCTGGCCTACTTAACGTCAGATCCAGCTAACTCCCTCTTTAGTTTTCAATCTGACCCCCAAACAGCTTATGGTTTTTGTGAACCCACAATTGCCAAGTGGCTCAGCTCATCTAATGGAGAAAATTCTGCAGTAGGAGAGTCGGTTGAATGGGGGTCATGGAGTTGCCGGCCTGAGCACCGCCCTGGGCGCCGTCTGCCTGGTCCCGCCCATTGTGCTAAATCCAGGGAGCCTCTGACAGCTCCTTCCACCGCTTCCTTTTTCTTTTCTTTTTCCATTTTTAACATTTTATTTTTAAGTTCCTTAACCACAAAACACACACTTGTAATTAAATGCACAAACACGAGGCACCTGGGTGGCTCAGTGGGTTAAAGCCTCTGCCTTCAGCTCAGGTCATGATCTCAGGGTCCTGGGATCGAGCCCCGCATCCAGCTCTCTGCTCAGCACAGAGCCTGCTTCCCCTTCTCTCTATGCCTGCTTTTCTGCCTGCGTGTGATCTCTGTCTGTCAAATAAATAAATAAAGTCTTTTTAAAAAAATGCACAAACACATCCTATCAGATGTGTTGGGTTTATCATTTTGTTTTGCAACCCTACCCCCCACATTCTGCCCATGGCTTCACCACATCATGGCCTCTTTCTCCAAACAGGAATCTCCTGGAGACAACCTAACCTGCATGCTTCCCTGAGCTTGTGTAAAAATATACAAACACCCACATATACTCATAGAACCACAAACATATAGAAGAGATATGGCCTTGAGTGCTTTACAAACATAATTCTATTGTAAATGCTTTTCTGCTTCTTGCTTTTTTCTCCTCATTAGAAGTCCCTCCAAGCCTGGCAATGGAGTTAGACGTTTATGTCTTTAGTTTTTGCTTATACTTTTTAAATCCCTGCATAAGATATCAGAATATGGATGAAAACACAGTAATTGATGAAATTACTCCTCTCCCCATGAACATTCCCTTAGGTTTCTAGGTTTCCCTAGTGTAAATCTGCACTAGGCAGGGGCTTCCAAGGAAAAAGTATCAATAATACACATACAGAAAGAAAGAGATTTATTATCAAAAACTGGCATAAGAAGTTCCAAGATCAGCAGTCAGAAAGTCAGAGGCCCAGGAGAGCCAATGGTATAGTTCCAGTTCAAGTCCGAAGGCCTGAGAATCAGGAGAGCTTGTGGTATAAGTTCTGTCCAACAGTCATGAGACTGGAGACCCAACAAGATATTGTGCTTCAATTCAACTCTGATGAGACAGGAAAAGACTCGTGCCTCAGTCCAAGGTCATCAGGCAGAACGAGTTCCTCCTTACTCTCAGGTGGGGTCAGCCTTTTCCCTCTAGGTCTATCTTCAACTGATTAGATGCAGCCCACCCAACATGGGGAGAGCAATTAGCTTTATTCACTCTACTGATCCAAATGTTAATCTCATCCAATAATATGCTCACAGATAAACCCAGAAAAATGTTTGACCAACTATTTGGGTATGGTGTAGCCCACTAAAGCTGACAAACCCAAATTAACTATCACAATCTCTTTACATACTAGTGTTTTCTTTTTTAAGTCAGATTGAGTCCCAATATTGGGATTACTGAACAGAAAGAAATTGTAGTATTAGTTTTAATGGTTTTAGGAGTTCACTCTCCACAAAGAGTATAAAAGTTTACATTTGGGGGCGCCCAGATGGCTCAGTGGGTTAAGCCTCTGCCTTCGGCTCAGGTCATGGTCTCAGGGTCCTGGGATCAAGCCCTGCATCGGGCTCTCTGCTCAGCGGGGAGCCTGCTTTCCCCTCCCCCTCTGCCTGCCTCTCTGCCTACTTGTGATCTCTGTCTGTCAAATAAATAAATAAAATCTTAAAAAAAAAAAAAGTTTACATTTGCCAGTGCTGTATAAAAGAACGCATTCCCCACCAGCAATGGATGTTATTACTTTTTAAAATTTTGGCCATTTTATATCTCACTGTTACTTAAAACCGATTCCTTGGACACCAGTAACTTCTAATAACTTCTTGTAAAGTTTTGGCCATTTGGATTTGTTCTTCTGCCAATAGACTCTGCATATCATTTGATCATTTTCTACCAATAGTTTGTCCCTTCTTCACGGCCTGCAAGAATTGCTGGGATATTATTAGATGTTTGACTATTAATCCTGTCTTTTTTAATTGAAAATTTTCTGTTGACTTTGATGTCATAAAGTGATCCAATGCTGTTTTCCTCCAGATGAGGAACCAGGAATCCCAAGACTATATTACTAAATCCAGGCTTTTTCTGTTTTTTATTTTGTTTTGTTTATTTATATGGTTAGGATCCTTTGGTAACTGTGTCTACTTCATTTTTTTTTCCATTTTATTGGGCTGTAACTGACACAGAACATTTAAGTTTATACTATAGAGCATAATGATTTGACTTGCATGTCAGTGAGCTTAGTGAACGTTCATCATCTCAAGTAGATATAAAAATATTGTTTTTTGTGATGAGAACTCTTAGGATTTACTCTCTTAACAACTTTCATATGTACCAAATAGCAACATTAACTATAGTCAGTAAAAAAGTAAAAAGTAAAACAAACAAACAACAAAAAAAGGTAAGAACTTTTCCTGTTGAATTTTCTGAGTGTGTCTTCTGGAATAGACCAATTTCTCACATAAAGCAAGCTTATTTCTGGATTATCTATCTGTTCCAATAGTCTTTGTGTCTAGTCATCCCAGTTCTATATTTAGATAATTTAATTCTCTTAAAAGTGTGTGGTGATATCTGCTGAGGGAGATCTTTCTTTCATTGTTCTCTCACACACTTTTTTTGGCTAGTTTACATTTTTTTTAAATTTCTAATCAACTGTAAGATAATTTGTCTAATTCCCAAGACAAAAGCTCCCCATTGGGATACTGATAGGAACTCCTAAAATTTTTTTATGAACTTTAAAATTCCTTTTCTATTAAAATTTTTCATATCAAAAAAAGGAAGTCTTTCCAAATGTGCAGAGATTGCTGTGTGTCCCTCAATTAGGTTTCAGAGTTTTCTTCACATAGGTTCTGAGTCTTTCTTAACATACTAGTTTATGGGTGTCTGGATGGCTCAGTGGGTTAAAGCCTCTGCCTTTGGCTCAGGTCATGATCCCAGGGTCCTAGGATCAAGCCCTGCATTTGGCTCTCTGCTCAGCAGGGAGCCTGCTTCCTCCTTTCTTTTTGTCTGCTCCTCTGCCTACTTGTGATCTCTGTCTGTCAAATAAATAAATAAAATCTTTAAAAAAATACTAACTTATAAATGTATCACAGTATTGAAATATTATAAATGAATTTTTCCAAGTCCATTCTGACTGCTTACTTGCAAACAAAAAGTCTAGCTTGGTTAACTGTATATGTATCTCATTCTAGCTATCTTGCATATTATCTTATTAACCTGAGTCTTTTTTTTAATACCTAAAAGTAGAACTCTTTGAAGGGCTCTAAAAAACCATGTTGCCAATAAAGAGAAATTGTTTTGCTATCAGTTATTCCTTTTCCTGACTTATTTCATTCACTAGAAACTCCAACAATATTGCATGATGACAGTTGGAATATTCCTTTCTAGTTCCTGATTTTAACAGAAGTAGATTGTTTTGCCACTTAATCTAGCATAATATTTGATGGGAGTCTTGATGACTGATTTTTATTGTATTTAGTTTGTTTACTTCTATTTATAGGTTACTTAACTTTCTTTTATAAGAATTTTATAAGACACACTTTCAAAATCTATCAATAGACTCCTATGATCTCTTTGAATTTTCTGATGTAATGAGTTCTATTAATTCAGCTATCCCATTTCCATCTAGCATCCCTAAAATAGATCCTGCTAGGTCACAGTATGATTTCAAAACTTCACTAGATTCTATTTGTTGTTTATTTTATTTTTTGCATCAATATTCACAAGTTAGATTGGCTTATAGTTTTAAATTTCCAGCTATACCTTCTCTATTAGAGTTCAGGACTAGAATTAGCTTGGCTTCATTAAGTGAATTGGACTTTTTCATCTCCTTCTAAAAGAGTTTAAACCACTTGCAACCATCTTCCTTTAGATATGAGATAAAGTGGATGTGTAAGCCCTTTTAGTCATAGGGCCCGTTTCCATGGCAAAGTCTTCCCCTGAGTCTTGGTTTCTTCCCTGGTCCTTATAGACACCGCTGGCCTGGGGGAGACTGAGCCATCTTTCAGGATCTACGGACGGAAAGAACAAGGGCTTTTCCTTTCCATTTCATCTTCTGGATTGATCTTTGGGTTCATTTTCTGGGGTCATCTGCTGCTGTTTGCTTTGAGTCCTTTCCAAGTGTGTTGCTGAGATAGTGAAGATGAGTGAAATGCTCAAGTACAAGCTACCTCAGACCACTTTCTTATTTCTTGCCTTATCAGAATTATATCTTGGCTGGGAATGGGTTTCTCATACCAGGGATTTCTGCAGATTTTGCTCCAGTATCCTCTAGCTTCCGGATGAAAAGTCCAAGGCCAGTCTTTCTCTTATTTCCTTGTAAGTAACTTGTTCTTCTCATCTAAAACTTACAAGGTTTTCTCTTCATTCTTAGAGCTCAGGAGTTTTTACCAGAATGTGGTGGGTCTCATGTTTCTCATGAATCTTATCTGGAACTTGGCTTGTCCCTTCAGTACAGAGAGTCTGGTCTTTCCAGAAAATGTTCTATTATGTGTCTAATTCTTGCCGCATCTTCAGCTGTTCTTTTCATCCTTCTGTAAATTGGCAGGGCAGGCTAGGTCTCCTGGCTCTGTCCTCTCAGTCTGCTTTCTTTTTTTCCCTTTTGATTTTCTTTTCTTTTTCTTTTTAAGATTTTACTTATTAACTTGAGAGAGAGAGAGAGCATGAGAGGGGGAGGGGCAGAGGGAGAAGCAGACTCCCCACTGAGCCAGCAGCACAATGCAGGACTGGATCCTGGGACTCCAGGATCATGACATGAGCCAAAGGCAGACACTTAACTGACTGAGCCTCCCAGGCGCCCTTCATTTTGATTTTCATGTTGAGGTTTTGCTCCTTGTGCTTTGGTTGGCTGAGTCATCAACATGGGTCTCAAGAGTGACCATTAACTCTTTCAGTTCTGGCTATGAAGTGATGAGTGAGGATGTTTTCCACTAGAAATTCCTTCTGTATCGCACTTACATCTCTCTCCGTAGGCTGTATTATTACATCCCGCCTACTTCTTCCAGCCTCTCTGTTCTATGGTGGCTGTGTTCTGCTGTTGTGACTCCCCTTTTTCCTCTTTGGCTGCTAGGCTCTCTTGTCTGCATGTTCTTTTTCTCTGCTGGGTCACTGGGGTTAGGTCTGGCCGTGGATCGGACAGGGTCCCTTCCTCTGAGGCTGCAGAAGGAGGAAAGTGCCCATCACCTGGTCAGCCTCAGAAGGGAGAGGCCCTTGGCCCACCTCTCTGCATCTTTCTTGGTTTTTGAGGCACCAGGGAGATAAGAAGTAGCCACCAGGACCACATAACTCTTCTTCCTTGGGGGTACCCAGACCTTTTGAGGCCACGCTATTTGCAAGATCGACCAATTCCGAGTCTCCACAGAATTCCCATGGTTGTTCCACAACTCTTGTCAAACCTGTGTCTAGTTCTGAGGTAATTCCTGTCAGAGTTCTCCTCCACACACAGCCACCAGCCCCACCTGAACCCAGCGCTCATTGACCCCAGCTACCATTTTGTTCCAGAGATGCAGATAAATTGGAATTAGGAATTTGATAAAATTAACCTCCTCATAGGCTAATGAAACACAAAACCCTTTTAAAAAGGGAAAAAAGAGAGTCCTTCATACATTCCTCCCCCTCACCTCAGCCTGGCCCCAACAAGAAAATCACCTGAGCACCCGCCACACGGGCCTGCTGGGGAGAAGAGGAGCAATCCAATTTCAGAAACACTTTGAATGATATTTTTCTTCATTTCTGCAAGGCCTGCCCTGATTCTGTGGAGGCCCACAGCATGTGGGTCAATTCTTAGGCTCACCTCTGTGTTCATTAAATACAAGGAAACCAAGCCGAGAGGTAGAATCCAAGGAGAGGAGATGCTCCCCTTCCCCGCCCCTCCAGGTCCTACTTTGTCTTCATTTAATTCAGCGACAACGCCAAGAAAACGAAATGTTACAAAGCAATAATCCTTGTGTGAGCATTGAGTTAGGAAATGAAGAAAAAGATCTGGGTTCATGCCCTAATAAAGCGGAGCTATGGAGAAGGCTGAGAATTTACGGCAAATTCCCTTCCCAGGAGCCTAATGACCACTCGGCTTCTCTGTTCCCTTTTTACCAATGACTGAAGTGTGTTTGCGCAGCCCTGAAGTCGCTCCTGAGTTAGTCTAGCTCACTTTGAATCAACACCCACGTCCAGTAGAATTAGGAAGCATCGTGGAATGCGAGGAACATGCAGGAAGGGGTCTGTGCCAGGCAGGTGTCCTTCAGGACCCAGGCCAGGCTACAAGGGGAGGACTCTGGATCGGAGGCTGCTCCAGAGCCCTCGCCGCAAAGTGGAGGCCAACACGCCTGCCTCGCAGGGCTGTGGGCTATGTCAAGGAGGAAATGGAGAAGAAAGCGAGGGAATGGAGACGTTAGTGTTATCCGCATCCCAGAGGCTTTTATGGCCTCACTTTCCAGGTCCATGCACTGCTCATTCAAGCCTGGCAAGTTTCAGAAAACACATTTCTTCACACCTCCATCTATTTTTATAATCCCCATTAGCAAAAAGAGGCATCAGAGTAATTAAGCCAGTGTTACTATTAACAGTCTCGCATTGATTTATGACAGCGCGAACAGAAGCAGCATCTTATGAGCGTAGTTAGCTGGATACATTAACACGTAAGTCATAAATCAATCCCGACTCTTACCAAAAAAAGGAAGCAAGAATAAGAGATCTTAGCTGGTTCAAATATTTAGGAAAGCATGGTTTTTTGTTTTGACATTCTTTTTCTCAGCTTCTGTTTATCTGTTTTTCTGAGGAGGGGACTTTTTTCTGTTTCATCTAGCAAAGAGGTAACAAGATTTTTCTTCACCAGAGCACTCCATGTGTCAGCTTTGACTTTTTGCCCTCCCACTCATAACAGAGGCAAGAGCCTTACCTCCAAAAGATAAAAGGTAGCTGCGGAATTTTGGAATCATCACTAATCCCCAAAACTGGCAACCTAATGGGGGTGGTTCAAAGATCGGCTTTCTTCTAGAGTCGAAGATACTTGGGTTCTTAACCATATTCCTGTACTTGGTCACTGGAACTAGCTACTCGAATAATCTCGTCAGCCTCTTCTAGCTTCGGATTCCTTTAGAATGTGAGGATATCCTATAACTCATCAAGGAGAACTAGGCTAAGTTAAGTAAAATCATTCTCTCTCTCTCTCTCTCTCTCTCTTTTTAAAAAATATTTATTTATTTATTTTGAGAGAGAGAGAGCACACATGCAGTGGGCAGTGGTAGAGGGAGAGCGAGAGAGAATTGGAAGCAGACTCCACGCTGAGCGCAGAGCCCAGTATGGGGTTTGATCTCACGACCCTAAGATCACGACCTGAGCTGAAACCAAGAGTCAGTGGCTTAACTGACTGTGCCACCCAGGCACCCCTAAGTAAAAGAATTCTCATAAATCTTTTGGTCTGGCGGTAGCAAGTAGTCGGTAATTTAATATTAGTTTTGATCAATAAAACACCATTTATGTCTATACTTAGAGGCCTACTTTTTCTTCAAAATAAATAAATAAATAAAATGCCAATGTAACCAAAACTGGGGTTACAGATCTGGAAGCGGTCAGTCACATGAGTGATTCCCACATCTGGCTGTTCATCAGAATTTTGCAATGAGCCTCAAATGCAGCTGCCTCTGCCTCAGTGAATCAGAACCTCCTGGGGGAGGGGGTCCCGGCCGGAATTGGTCTCTGTTACCAGCGCCACAGGTAATCGTGAGGAGCCATTGTGCAGGGCGGCTACCAGCTTAGATAAGTAGGGCCCAAGGAAAAGCGATCCCATTCTATGAAAAATAAAAGCTAAAATAAATTCATCTTACTTTCATTTCAAATTGTGTCTCTAAGTTTTCTTTCAAAAGAAAACTATTTTAGAGAACGCCTCATCTGTGTGCATAAATGTGATAAAATAAATATAAATATGTAAGGGAACAATATTCACAGAAGGAAAACACCCATGGAAGCCAGCAGCATTGCACATTGCCATAAATGAGCTTCATAAAACAGACACATTGTGTGATGGGAAAATGAACCAAACCATCCTTTGGTTTTTATGTTGTCATTGGTTAAAATGCAGTAAACCTGGGAGCTATTGCAAACTGTCTTGAGAAGATGTGGCACAGCAAGGCCTTCACTAACTTGTGTGACATCTTAAGGAAGGGTGAAATAATTGGAAGGTACAGCTGGATCCAAGCTTCCTTCATTATACTGCCTTAAATCAGTCCTTTCCAGCACGTGCTGCCCACCCAACAGCCCAACATAAAAACCTGGGAATGCCATTTCCTCCTCCTTTTCTCTCACCTCTCTCCCCTAACAGTGACCAAAGCAGACTGTCTATTCTGCCTCTAGTCATCTTTTCTCTGGTCCCCTTCACCTGGCCACTGGCCTGGAGAGCCTTACGTTTTCCCATCCCTGCTATTCCACTACCCTTGTCAGACAGGGCTCCACTCAGGGCCAGGGCCCCGACAAAGAAGGACACAGGAATTCAGGAACATTGAGGCTACATGAGGCATAGATGAGATAGATGGGTACAGAAGTACAGGGGCCTGATTTGAGACACCACAGAGAAGTCTGACATAGAGCTTACCATACATTTTTATTAGATAAGTCATTAGAAGGAACAGTCACCATCTTTAGGGTCAAGGCCTCCAAATTTCTTATTTCCAGCATAGAGAAAATGTACTAGAGGTTAGTCTATCACAGTAGGTGATATCTGGGAAAGAGCAGGCATGGGTTCAAACCCCATTGCTGGGGTGTCATCTCAAGCAAGTTGTTTAATCTCTCTGAACCTCAGTTTCTGACTTTGAAAATGGGAAGAATGATTGCCATTCTAAAGGCTACCCTGAGAATTAGAGGTATTTAAAAGTATCTTGCTTACAGTAATCTCTCAGGAAATCCTAGCTAGTTCTCTTACCAATAACAAGGTGTGTATGCATATATATGTCTGTGTATTAGAAAGAAACTAAAAAGATACATTCAAAAGAGAACTATTCTTTACGCTCACATCATTCTTAGTTTTGATTTTCAATATTTTATCAATTTCACAGCTTAAAAGTCTCGGATTCCCCAAGTGTTCCTTTGACACACGGGCTGAATCCAACGTCATTCTGATGGCAGCAGGCATGCGAGGGGAGTGGAAAATGGAAGAAATGGGTTGGGGAGATACAATAAAAAAAGGAAAGATGTTTGAAGCCTTATTATAACCAAACAAACATCGATGGCGTTGGCCAAAGGAAAAAGAGAGAGTTCACGTTCAAAGACAAGATGCCATTATGCTCACCTAAAATCTACCCAGAATCAGGACAGCTGGCCAGCAGCATGTGAGTAAAGTATAATCTTAAGTAAGCTATATTCCAATAAATAAAGCTAGCCATTACAACAATGACCTCAAAATCCCAGTGGCATAATGCAATGACAGTTTGTTTCTTACTTACATCATAATTTCATGAGATAGGACCACGTGGTCATGCAGGACCCAGACTCCTTCCATCCTGTGACTCTGCCCCCTTTATATCCTCAGAATCCCCTCCAGTCCACTGTGAACAGGGGGAGAGAGTGAGGACCAAAAGTGGTAGGTGTTCATGGTAGACATCACTTCCACTCACATTCCATTGGTTTAACTCAGTTATGTGTCCCCCACCTACCTAAGAGCAATGAAGTTTGGGAAGTATAGTCCAGCCATGATCCAGAAAGAAGAGAGAAAACATACAAACAATTATGGACCAACAAACTGAACAACCTAGAAAAAATGGAAAAATTCTTAGAGGCAACTTACAAAGACTGACTCAGAAAGAAATAGAAAATCTGAATAGACCAATTACTAGTAAGGATATTGAGTCAGTAATCAAAAATCTCCCAAAGAAGAAAATCCTAGGACCAGATAGCTTCACTGGTGGATTTTACTAAACATCTGAAGAAGAATTAATATCAATACCTCTCAAACTCAGAGTGCCTGGGTGACTCAGTGGTTAAGCATCTGCCTTTGGCTCAGTCATGATCCCAGGGTCCTGGGATCAAGCCCCAAATCAGGCTCCCTGCTTGGCAGAAAGCCTGCTTTTCCCTCTCCCACTTCCCCTGCTTGTATTCGCTCTCTTACTCACTCTCTCTCTGTCAAATAAATAAAAAAAATTTTTTTAATTTATTTCTCAAACTCTTATAACATTAAAGAAGAACACTCCCAAACTCACTTTACAAGGCCAGCATTACGTGATACCAAAACCAGAAAAGGACACTACTAAACAAACAAACAAACAACAAACAACAACAACAGAAAACCCTATAGGACAATATCCCTGATGAACACAGATGCAAAAATTCTCAATAAAATGCTAGCAAATGGAATTTAGCAGCACAATAAAAGGATCATCCACAATAATCAGCTGGAATTTATCCCTGGGATGCAAGGATGGCTTAGCAAATACAAATCAACCAGTATGATGTATCACATTAATAGAATGAAAGAAAAAATATCTCATTAGAGGCAGAAAAAAAATTGACAAAACTGGACATCCATTCATGATAGACAAAACAAAATAAAACTCTTGCAAATTAGGCACATAAAGAACACATCTCAATATAATAAAGGCCATTTTCAACAAGCCCACCACTAATATCATGCTCAATAGTGAAAAATTGAAAGTTTATCTCTCAGATCATGATTAAGACAAGGGTGGCCACTTACCACTTCTATTCAATATAGTACTAGAAGTCCTAGCTAAATTTTCTCAAATGGATTAAAGACGTAATATAAGACCTGAAACCATGAAACAAACAGGTAAGAAAAAGAAATAAAAGGTATCAGAATTGGAAAGGAAGAAATAAACTTGTCTCTCTTTGCAGGTGACAAAATTTTTTTAAAAGATTTTATTTGTCAGAGAGAGGGAGCACAAGCAGGGGGAGCAGCAGGCAGAGGGAGAGGGAGAAGCAGACTTCCGTCTGAGCAGGGAGCCCAATGTGGGACTCAATCCCAGGACCCTGGGATCTTGACCTGAGCCGAAGGTACACACAACCAACTGAGCCACCCAAGTATCCCCGCAAATGACAAAATTTTATATGTAGAAAATGTTAAAGATGCAACCAAAATAATTGTTAGATTTAATCAATTAATTCAGTCAAATTGCAGGATATAAAATTAACATAAAAAATCAATAGTATTTCTACACACTAACAAATTTTCTGAAAAGGAATAATGAAATTGCTCTTATTTACAACAGCATCAAAAACAATAAAATATTTAGGAATAAATTCAACTAAGCAAGTGAAAGATCTCTACTCTGAAAACTACAAGACACTGATGAAGGAAATTGAAGAAGATACCGAAAAATGGAAAAGTATCCCATGCTCATGGACTGTCATTGTTAGAGTGTCAATACTACTGAAAGGCATCTATAGATTCAATGCAATGCTTATCAAGATTCCAATAGCATTTGTTAACGACCTAAAATTTGTATGGACCCGCAAAAAACCCTGAGGGGCCAAAGAAATATTGAGAAAGAAAAATAAAGCAGGAAGCATTTGACACCCTCTGATTTCAAGCTATCATATACAGCTATAGCGATCAAAACAGCAGAGAAATAGACCATTGCAAGAATAGAGAGTCTAGAAATAAACCCAAGCATATATTGTCAACTAATTTTTGAGAAGCGAACCAAGAGTACTTAGTGGGAGGAGAAGACAGTATCTTCAATAAATGGTGCTGGGATCATTGAATATGCATAGATAAAAGAATGAAATTAGAGCCATGGCTTACACACCCCCAAAATTTACTCAAATGGATTAAAGACTTAATATAAGACCTGAAACCATGAAACTTCTAGAAGAAAACCCAAGAATAAAGTTCCTTGTGACACCTAAAGTGTAAGCAACAAAATAAGAAATAAACAAGTGGGACTATATCCTGCTAAAAAGCCTCTGTATAGCAAAAGAAACTACCAACAAAGTAGAAAGACAACCTATAGAATGGGAAAAACTCTTTGCAAACCATGTATTTGATAATGGGTTAATATCTAAAACATAGAGAGAACTCATACAACTTAATAGCAAAAAAACCCCAAATAACCCAATTAAAAAATTAGCAAAGGATTTACACAGATGTTTTTCCAAAGAAGATATACAAAAAGCCAACAGGTACATGAAAAGATGCTCAAAGTCACTAGTCATTAGGGAAATGCAAATCAAAACAAGGAGATAACACCTTTTAAAATGTCCATCATCAAAAAATCAAGAGATAACAAATATTGGCAAGGTTGTCAAGAAAAAGGAATTCTGTTGCACTTTTGGTGGGATCATACATTGTTACAAACACTATGGAAAACAGTATGCGGGATAAAAAAAAAAAACAGTATGGAGGATCCTCAAAAAATTAAAAATAAAAGTACCAATTCTGCTCCTGGGAATATATGCATATATGCAAAGGTAATAAAAACACTAACTCAGAAAGATATCTGCACCCCTATTTCATAGCCAGATTATTTAAAATAGCCAACACACAGAAACAACCTGTGTCTGTTAATGGATGAGTGGATTAGATGTGGTATTTATATAAATATGTTATATTTTAATGTAATATTAAATATAATAATAATGTAATATAAAAATTGTTCTCTGTAGTTCAGAGTCTGTTTCTTGGTTTGCCTTCATTAAACTTACACAGCGATGCATGTCAATTATTTCTTGATAAAACTGGAAAAAATAAAAATGTTATTTCCTTAATAAACCTGGATACAAGACTAAATAAGTATGATATGAATGAAATATGCAAATTAAGAACAACAAAAAAAGTGGATGAACCTCATCAGTCTCTAGAATTTTCCTTCCGAACCCAATATCACAGTCAGGGAATTTATTTACTGTATGTTTTTTCCAAAGATGTGGAAGTCTATTTGTTTTTAAAAGATCTCTTTCACGGATGTCAGGATCCAATGACTACTTAGGTCCTGTGAGGAGCTCCCGGCCCTTCCTAAACTGATCTGCCCATCAGAAGTCACCCAGGCCCTCCCATAGGCCCCATTGACTACCAGGTCGGGACACCGTCCCAAAAGAGCAACAGGCAAGATTTCTGAGAAAGCATGGTTTCCAGGCAGGTCAAAGCCTGTAGTTAGAAGTCTGAGGAGAAGGGGCAGAAGTCAGCCAGACACTCCTGAGGGCAGCTCCCACCCAGACAACACCAGGGCTCTCCTCGACAGATGTCACCTACCTCCTCAGCATGGCTGGCCAGTTCACCCGTGTCTCAGGCCTGCCCTGAAACAGTACTGTCTTCTCAGCTCATCCCAAGCCAAGAAGGTAAGCAGAGCCACAAGAGAAACCCTTGAGAATCCCCCACATCAAAAATAAGAACTGATCATTAAAATCTGGTTTTGTTCACAAGTCCTGTGATAGTGGCTTAACATTGTTTTGTTTTGTTTTTCTCACAATAACCCTTTGAAGTAGGAGATACTACTATTATTCCCATTTTACAGAGGAGAAAACTGAGGCTTGGTGAGGTTCAGTAGCTCAAGTGAGGTATTCCGGCAAGGAGGGGTGGAGCTGGGGTTCAGTTATGTCTATCTGTCTCCAATTGCAAGAACAGAGCTGCTACGATATTGCCCCCTGCAGAGTCTCTGATGGGCCTTGAGGCCTTTTTCGGCACTGAGCAGCGGAACAAACTGGCCCTAAGGGGCTCGTCTCCCTAAGTAGGGTGTGGTTGCTCCAGCGTACATCGGACATCCTCATGAACATGACGATGGAGGAGGGGGTCACTCCCTCTGTGGTCAGAAAGGTTTCCACCTGCAAATCATCTTCTGCCTGGGGTGGGGGGGTTAGGGCATGGAGAACCTTATCTGTCCCCTTGTAACTCTGTGCGATGTCCCCTGATTAAAGTGATGACGAGAGAAAGGGCCTCACTCACGTGCTGGAGCAGCCCATTTACCATGTCATGAAGCCCCCAGCAGCACATTCAGGAGACAGTGGCAATGGGCTGGGGCAGAACGTCTCTGGTAAATCCACACTGCTGGCTTCCACGTTTCCCGAATGTGGACGTACTTGGAGGGAATATCTGGGTAGAGCTGTTCTTTTAGGGCCCACGTTTTTGCTTCCTGCAAAATCCCAGCCACCCCAATGTCACTTCCTTAGCCAACACCTCCTGCTCACCCACTCCTGCCAGATGGGGAGTTGGGGACATTTACAGAATTGCTCCAGCTCCTTTCCTAGGAGAGTTATCCCAGAAGAAATAAGATCCTACAGAGGCTAAAAAGTTGTTAATGTGCACTGCTTATTACGTTATGATTACTTTTATGTTATTACCCCGACTCCTTGCTGTCACCAGACGATCTTGTTACGAGATGGTTACAGTATTGCGTGACCAGGGAACATTTCTTGCTTTGTTCCGAGTAGGAACTGAATAAATACGTAAGAGCTGATTCTCTGGGAGGTAGATCTAATATTCCCCATTCTCCTTTTTCCCAAGAACCAGCCAAGGGACAGTAAAAGAACAAAATTCAGACAGTTTCCTAAGACCATCTTTTTACCCACGTATGAGCACTGTTTCAGATGCTACAGCTGGAGATGATGGAAGTAGGGGGGCCGGGAATCCTGCCTGGCCTGGCCCTGCCTCCGACTGTGGCTGCGAGCAGACTGTGGCTCCCACCTCCCCAGCCTGCCCTGCACACACATAGTCAAACAGCCGCCATCTCTCCAGCCCCCAAGGACTCGGGAAGGGACAGAAAAAAACAAAGACAATCTCTTTTCACAAAGCTGCCCACCTGCAGAAGAGCTGTGATAACACTCCTATTTTTAGCATGGAATGATCACCTCAGGTGCTAGGTGAGGAGGGGACGTGGGGCGGGCTGGAACGGACTGTAAGTTCAGCACGCACATGCTCGCTCTGCTTTTGGGCTCTGGGCAACCTCCCAAACGTGCCGGCTGCTGGTTGCACTTAAAAATCTGAAAGCGTGTGAGGAAAACTAGCAGCACAGAATGCTAAGTGCTACCAACAACTGAACCCTGTGGGCAATGATTTGCTTGGGATAGGTGCGCGCCTGCAAATATTTGGGCAAGGTTGGAATGGCATCGGGCCTGGAGGGCTGGGAGTGGGGTTAAGGTAAGCCGGCCTCACATTCCATTACTGGGTAGGGGGAGCGGTGTTAGCACTGTTTGGAGGCAGGGTCTCCAGCATCTTAGAAAGCTCCAGGTCTCCCGGATGACACGGGGAAGGAAGGCAAACTGTGCCGACAAAGTAGGGAATTCAGTGGCCGGTAGAAGGCTGGGCAGCTCCCTGTGGATGGGAAACCAGACCAGTGTCTGTCTCGCTCTAACTCAACTACCATAAGCCAATCAGAGTTAGACCTGACGAGCCCCTCGTGTTTGCTGGGCCTTTTCCCATCTGCGTGTGGAGATGCTCATTCCCATGGGAACTGCATAGGACCGATACTGGTCAAGGGCTGTCTCTTTTGGATCCTAAATTCTAGGTGTTTTCCTGTTTATTGCGCGTGTGTCTCGATTTTGAATCCCTTTTGGGAAATAACACACACATTCTGCTCTGAAGCTCTTGCCAATAAAAAAAATAAATTGCCATCCTCAGAAGTAATCCCGGGGCTTATAATAAAATTAGGGAATACATTAATTAGGGTGTGAACAGACCCTGCCATCGAGAACGCTCTCGGTTCATCAGGAGAATAAAATCGATCAATATGCCGATTTTTTTTTTTTTATGGTACTAATCATTGGGTGAATCTTATGGCTTCTGCAAAAATCTTTTTACATTTTAGTAACAGGGTTTTCTCTCTCAAAATGGTCACGGAGAGACTTCTTTCTCGGCCGATGTGACAGCTGTTCAGGTGTGCGGGCACCGAGGGGTGGGAACAGGAAGCAGTCCCAGCCTCAGGGGGCTGGCACAGGCACGGGAGCAAGGGACTCTGTTCTTTCCAAGGATGATGATCTCGGGCCACGCTGTAAAAGCTCTGGGAGGCTGGAGGCCATGTGAGCATTCACTGCCCAGCCTGGGATCAGAGAGAAAGCATGAGGCTTCTTGTCACCAGCCCCACAGTCCCCAACACCGTCGGCCCGTGGAACTTGCAGCCTAAAGGCTGGAGTGCCCTCTGAGTGAGGAGGGCGGCTGAGTGACAGGAGGTAGCCTGTGGGACACAGAGGAAGGGAGCTCTTCCCGAGAACCAGAGGCTCTATATGGGCAAGTGGGAAGTGTCACTGCACCGAGTTCCCCAAGGGCACACTTGTTTAAAGGAAAAATAAACAGATGAACTAAGGCCTGAGTCCTTCCCTCCCCACCCTTAGAAAAAAAACAAAAAAAGCCACCAGATTATGTAGTACTGAATCAGCCCTAGGGACATGGCTCAGGAGGAAAATGCTAAGAGTATTACCGGAAGCTGTCACAGACCAGGAAGGAACACGTGTTGCCTGCTCTGCAGCCTTAGCAGGTCCTGCCTCTGGGCATCTGTGCTGTGCAAGTATGAAAACCCAAGTATCTTTCTGAGTCTGTCGAGAGACTACACTTCCCCCAAAGGGCCAATTTTGCCCCCAGGGAAGCACCCTGGGGCCATTCTGATGTGTGTTTGTTGTGGACACTTTGCAGGCCACGGAGCACGGGGCTCCAGGATAGAAAGCCCGGCCTTTCCCATCCTCGACTCAGGTCAGGGTGACTTGAGCAGGAGATGGTTAAATGCAGTCCCCTCAAAGGGGAGACGAGGTTCGGGGTTACTGGGGGGAAACGCAAGCCCATAAGAAGCACGCCTAAAAGGAAGCGTCTGGGACGGTACTCTGGAAGGATGGCGGTCTATAACGGGCAATCACTTAGCTTTAACCGGGAACATAGAAGCTCCCCTTCCCTCTCTGCCCCCACTCTCTGCCAAGCTCCTAGCTCAGCCGCTCAGCTGCTGACAGACAAGCCTTGGAAGGGGCTCCTTCCGCAGCCTGGGCTGGTCCACACACTGATTCTAAATCGTACACATCTAAAAGGCGCAAACACAGGAGTGACATGTAATACTAACATCTACAACATTCCTTACACCGGATTCTCCTGGAATGGTTTGCTTTTGTCCAAGTGTTTGAGTTGATGAAGGAACTATTTGAGGACCATCACCCCACAGGGACAGTGGTGAAGCAGACAGGCAGACACGTCAGGGTCACAAGGAACTGACTGGCTGAGAGCCACTTCGCATCTGAAATGCCATTCCCCAGCGACTTCCACCCCAGCCGCACCACTCGGTCTCCGCGATCGACCTGAGCGCAAGAGCACGTCGGCGCACCGCACCAGCCATTCAGCCTGGCCTCACTTCTGGGTTCCCAAACCTCCACACCGCTTAGCCGGGACAAGAAACATGCAGTCACATTACGCCCCCAGACCTGCTCCTGGGTATGTCCTCAAGAGAAAAGAGAGCCTGTGTGTGCACACCACAGCCCTAGATGAACGCTCAGAGCAGCGTTACTCATAATGGCCAAGAATGCCCATCGACTGACAAGTGAACAGACAACATGTGGCATATCCATGCAACAGGACATTATTGGGAATAAGAAGGAACGAGGTACAACATGGTCAAACCATGAAAACCTGGTGCCAAGTGAAAGAAGCCGACAAAAAGGCCACAGAGTATATAATTCCGTTTATAGGAAATGTGCGAACAAGCAGATTTATAGAGACAGAAAGTAGGTGAGCTGTTGCCTAGGGCTGGGGAGGTCAGGGCAGGTCCAAGAATAACACTAACAGGTAGGAGATTTCTTTTTGGGGAGATGAAGGTGTTTAAAAATTGATTGTGATGATGGTACAGAACTCTGTGAGCATACTAAAAATCAGTTCATTGTAAACTTTAAAATGGTGAATTGGGGGCCCCTGGGTGGCTCTGTTGTTTAAGTGTCTGATTCTTGATTTCAGCTCAGGTCATGATCTCAGGGTCGTGGGATCGAGCCCGGCATCAAGCTCCATGCTGAGCGTGGAGCCTGCTTGGGATTCCCTCTCTCTCTCCCTCAGTCCCTCACCAACCCCTCTCCCCGTCTCAAATAAATAAATAAATAAATATGAATCATATGGCTATAATGTTGTTGTTTTTAAAATCTTGTGCCACAGACAACATGTATTATTTGATTCCATTGAATGCACTTCCTTGACTCATGGTTGGAAGGGGCGAGCTACAAGACGTCTCAGCCTGATTTTCAGGCTTTGGGAAATAAAGGTGACCTGCAGCCCCCTGCTTGGCTCAGTTCTCTGTGTTTATATTCTGTAAGCCAGAACTCTGGACAGTAGGAGGGATCACTGCCTCCCCAGCCCTACAAGAGCCTGGATTTAGAGAAGCCAAGAGTCCTAAGAAACCAGGGCATGCTAATTGGTTGAGAACCCCAGAGAACACTTCACTTTCTTCTTTCCTGCCGCTAGCATAAAACTCAGAACGGGTATGCTCAGCGATTGCTATCCTGCGACCAGTGGGACAGGCTGGGTCTGGGGAAGAGAGGCTCCAAAGGATGTTCTTGGAGCTCTTCCCAGACGCTTGCATTTGAAATGGGCCTTGTGAGGCCAGGAGGTGTGATTCCTGGGATCCAGCAGCTGCGGCCTCTCCATACCGCTTGGCAATGGACACCAGCTCTTCTGGACCAAACAACCTTGCAGCAGGCTTGGTGGGCCGGCCCTCGGGGTGCTGCACTGTCCAAATCACAGATGGCTCTGAGAGAGGAGCCCCACGCAGGCACACACAGACCTGAGTCTTGAATGCGCAGGAGAGCTGAGCTGAATCAACCTCGTGCTTGGTCTGTGCCCTGGCCCCCGCAGCCCGCATCACAAGAGCCTGCGCAGGGTGGTGTGGATCTGGAAAGTGGGGGATGCCGGGCCCTGGTGGGTCATGGCATCTCATTCCTCACTGAGAAGTGAACGAGTCCGCTGGCGATGACAGGTAACAACAACCAGAGCTCTAAGTGCTCACATACATTAATTCACTTCATCCTCCAAACGAAGCTAGGAGGTAGGGCCTCATAGTAACTGCTCTTGTAGGTAAGCATCTCACCTTGTGCAAGGTTACCCTGCACAGTACCTGTAGTACTGGGGCAGTACTAATACTAGTACTAGTATCCAGCAGTACGTGGGGTGGGGCGGCCTGAGGTCCGGAGGCCATGCCCTGAACACGCGGTCAGCAGCTGGTTCACCCCGACTGCCCGTGGTGGACTCCGTGGCCATACGACTGGGTGCCTAGATAGGGTCTTGGTTCCTTGGGGTCCTGGCTTCCCAGGGCTGTGTCAGCACAAACTGCCACAAACTGGGGGGCTTGGATCCTCTCACAGCTCTGGAAGCTGGAAGTCCAAAATCAAGGTGTTAGCAGGTAGGATCACCCTCCCTCTGAAGGCTTTAGGGGGCCTCCTTCCTTGCCCCCTTCAGCTTCTGGTGGTGGCTGGCAATGGCTGGCATTCCTAAGCTTGTGGCCACGATGTCGCCATCTGCCTCGGTCTTCACGTGGCCTTCCCCTGTGGGCGTGTCTCTCTGCCACTCATCCTCATGGGCCCACTACACTCCACAGTGACGTCATCTAAACCAGTTACATCGGTCAGACCCTATTTCCAAAGAAGGTCCCGCTGTGAGATTTGGGAGGAGCATGAATTCTGCTGGGGGGTTGGGGGGGTAGTTACACAAAGCAGTATACTTGGTAGCAAACCCGGGATGATTCCATGACAAAGAAGCAAAGGAAATCTGAGCTGTCCCTTTTGTGGAGTTACAACGGGTGTCCCTCTGTACAGCAGGACGGAGAACCAGCTCTGCAGCCTTGAAGCTCTTCTAGAGCTCACTCATTTTTCGTCCATGGCAAAAGCCCTGGCAGGCCGCCGGCTCACGGGTGAGTTTTGCTTGCTAAGGACTCTCTTCTTCTCCCTGGGGTGGGACAGCCTCCCACGGCTTCTGCCTCCCGAGACGTCCAGCACATCCGGTCTGCACACAGCTCGTCCAGTGGTCTTTTCTAAAGCACGGTCTGAATGGGCCGTTTTCCAAACGGCAACATCTTTCCCCCTCATCCCCTCCCGGGAGCTAAGTACGGCCTTCGGTTTCCTTGACAGTGTGGACTCCCAGCCCCATGCTCACCGGGACGGCTCCGGAGTTAGACTGCTTAGGCTGAATACCCGGCGTCTGGCACTCGCAAGCTGAGCTAACACGGCTCAAGCACTCAAGTGGGATCTGGCCCCAAAATGTGTCTGCTAAACGTCGGCGGCCATTCCCGTGATCATCGGTCTCCAGCCTGGGCTCCTGATGCACGCCCTGCTCAACGATCTCACCGTCACTCCAACGCTCTGGGATTCTTTCCGAACTCGTGTTATTCCCTTTTCTGGAATGCTCTTTCCCTCCTTTTTCTACGGGAAAATTCCAACTTTTCTTTAAGGCTTGGCTGAAATTCACCACCTCCAGTGACCCCTTCTCCCACCCAGCCTAGGCAGACTCTTGTCTTCTCTCTGTTTCTACCAACCTTGAGCTTTCAATCCTCTATCTTTGTAGTGCCTGCCCCTCCCACCCCCAAAGTGCCCAGCACAGTGCCGGACACACTGCTAAGTCTCCAGAAACTCTCTATAAATGGACATGGGTGGTCCGGAAGAGGGAGGCTTCTCTGCATTCTTCCCCTCCTCTCTCTCACTCCATGGAGCTCACCTTTAGTCCACCTACCTACCCGCAGCCCCTCCAGGCTAATTTATAAATAGGAAATGACAGCTGCATACAAATATATCCCAGAGGCCAGGGATGCTCTGAAGACAAGGTCAGAGTATTTACTTTTTACACTTTCTGAAATATACCTGATTTCTACCTGTTTCAGTTTCTTCAACATCTACAATTCCTGTTTGCCCCCAAGGTCAGTGAATACTTTGCTTACCTGTTAACATTCCTCATGAAAAGCCTTGCTCCTAGGCTGAGAGCCCCCTCCCCATCCTAACTCCCATTCAGTGTTAACACCCTTCACTTTGAAACAACAACGCCATGCCCAAAGAATCCAAATGCGTTACTGATTCACCCATCTGACACAGAGTCTAACGAGATGGAGAGATTCAAACACTGTCCTCAGGCTATGGTCCAGGAAGACATTATGACACAAGTAGCTACCTGTTTTATAGGGGCTCCAAAAGCACCAGGGGGGGATGAATGTGGACAGCACACGTGGGGAGACAGGCAAGCCCCCTTGAGGAAGTGGCGTTTATTCAAAGATCTTAAAGGATGAGGAGGTTGCCCAGGAAGAAGAGTGCTCTGGGCAGGGAGAACAGCATGTGCAAAGGGCCTGAGGTAGGAGAGAAAGAATCTCTTATGCAAGAGCTGATATAACCCGTGTGGCTGAAGAACAGCAAAGACATGGGGCTGCTGAAGTTGGTCGGGGCCATGCTGCAGAGGGCGTTGTGAATCAAGGCAAAGGTTTTAGACCTTAACCTGGGAATACTGGAAAGCCTCTGGAGGGCCATAAGCAGGTGAGGGAGGTGCTTCTCTTGGTTTTAGAAGGTCTTTGCAGCCATGGAGGGACGATGAGCTGGGAGGGGGTCAGATGAATGGGAAATCTGATACCATTTCCCAAGCAGGAGAGAGGGTTGCCACTGGCATGTGGGGAACGGCGAACCTGCACCCGTGCACCTTGGTGCTGAAAACAGTCACCTAAAACACCAAGAGGAAGCTGGGGAGAAGGGGACCCACAGGGGCATTGTCTCCACCTCCCCTCTCTCTGCTCCTCACGACTGCACTCAACTCTTCAGCCACAAGTGGTGCATGGCGCAGGAGGTCCCTCCTAAGCCCCCTGCCCTTCGTCCATGGGAGCAGAATCGAAGCCAGGCCTGGGGCTGATGTCCCAGCTTCTCTTGCTCATCTGCTCTCACTGGTCGGGAATTTACGCTGCTTGTTGTTATTATAAACAAGGCTGAAATGAAAACCCTTCCAGATCCTTTATTATTTCCTTGGCATGAATGGATGAAAATGGAACTCGTGGGTAAAAGAAACACATGATTCACAGTTCTGGATGGATCTTACCAACATGTCCTTGAGAAAATGGTAAAAAGAATTTAAGGCAGGTTGGTTTTCTAATTACTGCTGTACGACACTGTACTGTGTATGTGAAAAAAATACCTAGCCCCAAATGCCCCTGCATGCACTTGGAAGTCATAACACCTTCTCAGACAGGTGCCGAGCCTCTCCTCCCGGTGCCCAGGCAGCAATTCCACTAATGCAGCTGGCTGTCCCTGAGACAGAATAAAGATTACTAAGGCAGAAAAAAAACCCATCATTTCTGGTTTTTTTTGTTTGTTTGTTTTGTTTTTTTAAAGGCAGCTTCTTGAGACTCTCTGAACAGGGCTAATTTCCATTTTTTTGAGAACTCAATAACCTTTTCCAATGCCAAGAAGAAAATCCCACCCCAAATAAAAACTCCTCAGGGGTCTCTTCTCAGATCTCTGCAAAGATTTAATGGCCGAGCAGAAGCAAGGTCTTCAGCTGCTTGAGCGGTATACCTGCTTTGCCTCCAATGAAGCCACAAGCCACCAAGTCTGTCCCAAAACCCACAGGAGCACCTCTTGGTGATCCCATGTTTTGGCTTTTCCTTTTTCCAAAGTTGTTCAGTTAGTCATGGAGTTGGATTCAAAACAATGCCGATGGGTCTCGTCCTTTAACAAACAGTCATGATGATTTTCTGTGTTGGCATTTGTTCCGGAATTAGTCAGAGCTGCAACCATCCCGAAGCCCAGGGACCCCAGTTTTCCACACTAAGTTCCCTCCGGGAAGCACAGGCGTCTTTTCCTGACTCTCTCTCCCGGTGGACCGTGGCTTCTTAGTATTTCCTCCTAGGTCCTCTGCCTCCCCAGAAGGTTACCCAAAGGCCTGGGGTGGCTGCTGTTCGTGGATTGCTCTGACCTCGCCCACCTAACTTCTTGGCCTGCAAACCTGAGGTGTCCCCAGCCTGTCTCTGACTTGCATGCCCCTGGGTCTCCCACAAACACAAGCTTTGTGGAGACCCTCCAGTGAGAGTGTTGTTTCCAGCAGGTCCTTACGGCCGTCTTGGTCACAGCAGAGAGGGATCCCCTGATTGGGCAGGGGGCACAGCCGGCTGAAAAGAGCCGGGCTTGCTGACAAGCCCCACACGGCCCTGGGCCTCTGAGGGCTGCAGACACTGCACTGAGGGCTGCGATTCCAGTATATTCCAATAAGAAGACAGAGCCTTGGGAGTGGAGATGAGGTGTTTATGTTTATCTCTTCAGGGGAGATGCCGCACCGTGGGGAGAAAGCCCACTGCTGTCCCGCCCCACCGCAGCTCGGACAAGGTCTGCAGCACCTGCTCGGGCCCCTGGGTCACAAACTCGGGCTTCCACCACCACTGCCAGGTCCACTGCCTCTATTCCGCGGCGCCTACTTAAACTCCCTCACAGGAGACCCTTGGGAACCCAGCTCATTTCTCTTCTCAGCCGAGTCGGAGTTCACTGGCCTCAGGGGTGGGAGGTAGGACAGGTCTCTTTACGGAGAGGGTTCTGTGAGGATCCCACTAGGATGCCAGGGAGGCCACCATATATGGATTAATATTATCCCAAGGAGGAAAGAAAAGGAAATTTGAATAACCCAGACAGGCCCCTGCGGAAACCTGAGCTACCCCACACATGATCTGTCAGGAGTAGGAGGGAAAGAAGAGGTCGAGACAGAGAAGTGTTTTAAGGAAACAAGAGCCTTCCCCAGTAGAGATTCCAATCTTGAGTCTTTGAAACCCTAAAAGTGTCCATACTCTTACCATGAGTGACCTCTTCATCTGAAAAGCCAGGAAGCAGGAAGCTGGGGACTCCGGACACAAATGGGTTTCTCCTGTTGCCCTATCCCCTGCAGTTGTCTTCTAGAACATTCAGGCTCTGTGCTCGAGTGGAGCAGAGATCAGAGCCTGACTCACCTGAAGAGCTGGAGGCCAAGACTTGAGTGCAGGCGGCCGATGCTGGGGCTTCCATCCCCACAGGACATCCCTGCCAGAACACCCACCCTTGGTAGACACCTGAACCCCATCTGCTCCCCCCATCAACTTGCTGCCTCCTTGGCTGGATGGACAGTTTTGCTATCCCGGGGAAGGTCAGGGCTGAGCCGGCTGGCCCTGGCACTTACCAGGACCTCGGGGAGAAAGAACTGTTTGCAGAGCTCAAGGGGAAGTTGGAAACCATGGCCCCTGAGCTGTGTCAAGCAGCCAGGCCCCCAGCCATGTCCACATGCCGCAAGAGACACTGAGCTGCAGGGAGCTCTCGGGTTCCAGGCACAGGGCCAGGTGGCCTCCCAGGCCATTGACCCACCAAACAGTGCAAAACAGGGATAGTGGTTGCCAGCGGCAAGCAGGGCACACCATCTCCACAGAGCTGGGGTGCTGCGTCTCCACTTGAAAGCCTTGCACAGTGAACCAAGGCCCAGGAGTCCCACAGCTCAGTGCCCAGCACGACCTTCCATTCTGGAGGCAGGGGAGTCTGCTGCTGGGCCAGCCCCGCCTGCATTCATCCGAGGCAGTGCAGGGCAGGGGCGAAGAGGCCCAGCATCACCATTAGTCGGACCAGGTTCAAATCCTGACTTTGGGCAATGTGGAAGCAAGTCCCCTAGCATCTCAGCCCATTTCCCCATCTGTAAAATCATCGCCTCCTCCCAGAACTGTTGTCTGCATTACAGAAGACACAGGCTCAGCACGGTGCTTGGCACAAAGCTAGGCTGGATAAGCAGCACGGGGTCATCATTCATGCACTCACACAAGCCTGTCTCAGACACACGCCGGGCAGCAGGCACTGGGCTAGGGGATAGAATATGGGGAAATCAGACACATAAACTGTGATGCTACAGCATGCATAAGCCTGGATATTGAGCAAATACATGGGAAAACTTGAAACTCAGGCTGGGAGAGGAAATCAAGGAACATTTCTGAGAAGAGGTGGTGGTGGTGAATCAGGGAAAGAAGGGGTATGCACAGGTCAGGGAAGGGCATGGCCGGCAGAGAGAGCAGGGTCTCCTGAAGCAAGGGCCACGAGTGTGCTGTGCTGGGACCCGCAGGCCAGCAGCCCTCGCAGCTGTGTGACATGACCGCAGCCAGCTGCTTTCTCAGAGACGCTGAAGGCAATCGATGTGTCTGTGCATATGATTTCTGATAGAAGCACACATGTAATGCTATTAGGTTCAAATGCTTCCAAGCAGGAGCCTCACAGAGGAAGTATTTGCTGACAGTGAACATCTGTGGCCTAGAGGAATCCAGAGCTGGTGACGAGGATGTGGTTTCAAATTTAATAACATTTTTACTTACTTGTGGATGGGTTTCTGTGAAGCCCTGGGGCCTCTGGAGCCAGGCTAATTTGCACACAGCAGAGACACACAGGTGTGTTTTCACTCAGAGCAGGAGATAATAAATAGATGAGGATGAAAATTCTAATTGGATCAAGGTAGTTTGACTGCAGGAGAAAATAAAAATAAAACCCCTTATGAAATACCCAGCTTAGCGGGTGGGGGGGCGACGCACCCAATCAGAGCGCCCGGCCAATCACTCAGGGGTAACTGACAGGCTAATGTTTCAATGAGTCATCTTGGCAACGGCCGGGTCAAGACTAGAGGTTGGGAGATGCTCTTTAATTTAATAAACCATCTGTAAGAACGGCAAGGTTTTTAGCTCAGCATCTTTGGCCTCCCTCTATAAATACTGCTACCTGAAGGTGCGGCACATCTCTAATTAAATCTAAATTGCATTCGAGACATTTCCATCCGGAGAAAGTCCTTCCGTTTGGCAGAGCTCTAGACCTCTGAATCGCAAGTTAATACGTGAAAGCCCTTACCTCCTGCTTCCCCGATGCACCATTTCCCGTGGCCACCAGGATGCCAGTGACCTTGCTATGAATGTAAGTAGCCTCATTTCTCCTCCTGGCAGATATAACAACTGACACTTCATACAAAACAGTCAGGATTCTTCGAACGATTTATCCTATCAGCAGCATGACAACAGCCTGGCCATCCCCTGGATTTTTAGACATGGCTCTTCCATGTTGGAGACTGGGGGGACACTTGGTCCACGTGTCGAACCCTAACTGTGGGGCTTGGCTGTCCACCCCAGCAGTGCTCACCCTGCATGCACGTTACCAATCACCCGGGAAAGATTCAAGGACCCTGACGAGATGGAGCAACTTGAATGTCCCGAATGGCCTGGTCTGATGTGGACGGTTACGTTGTATTTATGTGAGTGAGATGAGGACATCTGGGAAAGCCAGGGGGAAGAATATATAAGACTTCTTTCGCTATTCTGCATCTCTGGTATAAGTCTGAAATTATTCCAAAAAGGAAAAGTAGAAAAAAGGAAGAAAGTAATCGGGGTGGGGGGCAGATCTCCCAGGAGGCCTTGGGTCTCCCCTCAGCCCAACTGCATCAAGTCTCTGGGTTTGGAGGCTGGTCTTCTCAGTGACTGTGGCATGTAGTTTGTGGGAGTGAGGTTGAAGGTGCAGAAACTGAGGTGGATCCCCCCTTGATCATGTCCTGTCTGTAACTTCAGGCAGGACACTTATTCTCACTGGCTCTCCGCAGCCTGATCTATGGGATGGAGATACCTGGCTGTCCCTGAACAGGTAGAGGGAGAGTGCAGAGAGAAACACTTCCTAAAATGCAGAGCAAGGGAGACCTGTAGTGCCAGGAAGGCGTTCCCTCTGAAGAGCAGCCCAGGTGATGTACACAACACAGTGAGATGTTGGTCAATTAGTGAGGGGTGGCCTCATGGTCCCAAAGTGAGCCCTTCCACTGTGCCCACGGCTTCCTCTCCATCAGCCATCTCAAGCCAGCCCTTCCCCGTGTCTGTCGTGATAAGAACATCCGTGCACAGGGCTCACACCAGTAGGTTCTGCTGCCTTGGCTCTTGCCTTTCTATTTTGACTTCTGGCCCAAAGGAGAAATGGTCCTGTCCACTTACTAAAGAGAACAATCTCCTATTGGTTCTTGCCCTTGTCTACACTGCTGTGCTCAAACTGTGGTGTGCACAGGCATCAGTGGAAGAGCCTGTGGACACACATGTGCCCAGGAATGGTCATAGGAACACGAGTCAAAGGTAGAACTAACCCAAATGGCCAATGACTCACGAGCGGTAAACAAGTGATTCTACCATATAACAGAGCACTACATGGCCATAGGAAATGAAGTCCTGACACACACTACAACACGAACAAACCTTGAGAAAATTGTGCTAAGTGAAAAAAAAAGTCAGACAGAAGAGGCTACAGAGTGTATGATTTGATTTATATGACAGGCAAATCCATAAAGACAGAAAGTAGATTAGTGGTTGCATAGGGCTGGGGGGATAGGAGGTGACAGCTAAAGGGTTTAAAGTTCCTTTCGGTAATCATGAAAATATTTAAAAAATTGATTGTGGTGATAATTGCACAAATACATGAATAACTAAACACTGCTGAATTTTGTACTTTAAATGGGTGAATTATATGGCCTATGAATTACATCTTATAAAGCTACTTAACATTTTTTATAATATAAATAAAATTTTTTTTGAGAGAGAACATGCATGTGAGTGGGGGTAGGGCAGAGGGAGAGGGAGGGAGAGAATCTTTTTTTTTTTTAAAGATTTATTTTTTATTTGACAGATCATAAGTAGGCAGAGAAGCAGGCAGAGGGAGAAAGGGAAGCAGGCTATCCACTGAGCAGGGAGCCTGATGTGGGGCTCGATCCCAGGACCCTGGGATCATGACCTGAACTGAAGGCAGAGGCTTTAACCCACTGAGCCACCTAGGCACCCCGGAGAGAGAGAATCTTAAGCAGACTCCTTGCTTGGTGTGGAGCCTGGTGTGGGGCTCGACCTCACGACCCAGAGAGCCAAAATCAAAAGTCAGACAGGCAACTGACTGAGCCAACCAGGCACCTCTAAAACTATTAAATTTTTAGGAGCATATTCTTATTAAAAACAAAAACAGAAAAATATCAAACATGCAAAATCCACTTATTTCTGGGCCCCAACCCCAGAGTTTCCAATTCAGTACATCTAGGTTGGGGCCTTAAGAATTTATATTTCTAACACATTTCCACATAATGCTGATGCTGGTGGTCCCAGGGACCACACTCTAAGAACCACTCATCTATAATATTAGTCTTAGTTTCACTGACTGATAAAACCCAGGAGGTCTCTGTCACATTCCCTGGAAATCTGGAGATCTGTTTTTTTTTTTCTGCTTTCATTTTTTTTCCTTAAATATTTTCCTTATTTATTTGACAGACAGAGATCACAAGTAGGCAGAGAGGCAGGCAGAGAGAGAGGAGGGGAAGCAGACTCCCTGCTGAGCAGAGAGCCCAATGCGGTGCTCCATCCCAGGACCCTGAGATCATGACCTGAGCCAAAGGCAGAGAATTTAACCCACTGAGCCACCAAGGTGCCCCTCATTTTTTTTTCTTTTATATTGGGTTGGTCTAACTCAGTGTGAGGAATTATGTCTTCTGACAGAGAAGTTGTGTCTTCATAGGCTCATGAATCTGTTGTATGGGTTGCAGACACCCAATGCAAGGTGCGACTCTGAATGTAGGCTTCGCCCATTCAGACATTAGCAGGTGACTTTCTCATGGAGTCGACGGGACCATTTCATGGTATTTTGATGTGATTGGCTTGGACAGGAAAAATATCACAGTTCTTTCCAAAACTTGTCATCCCTCATTATTTGGAGTTAACATTCTTCCGTTGAAAGTGCATTAGGTATATTCTATCAAAATCCTTAATACAATTATAATATGCATACCTGTTATCTCTTGACTTCACTTCTACAAGCTTATTATTCTAAAGGGAATAGTAACAGATGTGTACAAAAATCTAATCGTAAGGACAGCTTATCATAAATGTGTTTAAAAGCAAAAATTTAGAAACTACTTAAATGTCTAATCATAAGAGATTAGATTATATAAAATAGCTGCATCTGCTATGTGTCATTTTTAAAATAAACTTTTCATTTAAAACTTTTTCATCATTTAAAAGACTTATGGAGTAATATTGAAGCCAGTGCAGAGCTCCCAGAGGCTGTGGTCCCAGTTCCCCTGTTTTTAATATCTTTTTTTTTTTTTAAAGATTTTATTTATTTATTTGTAAGAGAGAGAGAGAGTGAGAGCGAGCACAGGCAGACAGAGTGGAAGGCAGAGTCAGAGGGAGAAGGCTCCCTGCAGAGCAAGTAGCCCGATGTGGGACTCGATCCCAGGACGCTGGGATCATGACCTGAGCCGAAGGCAGCTGCTTAACCAACTGAGCCACCCAGGCGTCCCGAATATCTTAACATGATGATGGTACATCTTTCACAATTAATGAACCAATACTGGTAAATTATTATTAACTAAACTCCATGCTTTATTCAGATTTCCTCAGTCTTTATCTGATGCCATATTTCTGTTCCAGGGTCCCATTCAGGACACCACACTATATTTTGTTAGTGTCTCGTAATTGGGCTCCTGCTGTAAGCATTTCTCAGACCTTCCTGTTTGGATGACCTGGAGAGTTTTGAGAAGCGCCGGTCAACTGTGTTGTAGAATGTTTCTCAACCTGGTTTGTCTGACATCTCTTCTCATGACCAGACTGAGGTTATGCATTTAGGGGAGGAAGACCATGGAGGAAGGGTGTCATTCTCACCCCGTCGTATCCAGAGTGCACACGGTCAACCATCACAGGCGCTGTTGCTGAGGACTTGGTCACCTGGCTGAGGTGGTGTTTGTCAGGTTTTCGCTGTGAAGTTACTCCTTTTGTTTTCCCCCTTTCTTTTTATACTGTCCTCTTTGGAAGAAAGTCACTATACACAGGCCACCTCCATGTGGGCAGAGTATCTACGAAAGTTATTTTGGATTCTCCTACATGGGAGATTTGCCTCCTCTCCCACATTTATTTATCCAGTCATGTATTTAGATCAGTGGGAACTCACAGATCCTAATATATATTGGGTTTAATTCAATCCTACTTCATTTATTTTATTGCTCAACCCTTCTCCACTGTAGCCATTGAGGGCGCCTTCAGTTGACTCCCCTACCCTCCTTTGACATACCACTGCATTGTGAGCTTTTATCCTTTTTGAGCATTTTCTTACTTTCTGGCATGATAAAATTCAAAGGCAATTCAGTGGAGGGAAAAGGAGTCTTTTTAACAAATGATGTTGGATCAACTGGATATCCACATGCAAACAATGAAGTTCGATCCACATTGTGCATCATATACAAGGATTAAATCAAAATGCGGCATGAATCAGAGTGGACAGCCTGAAACTATAAAACTTTTAGAGGAAAATATAGGAGAGAATCTTTGTGACCTTGAGAAAAGCCAAGAATTCTTAGATACGACACCAATCCCATGGTCAAAAACAGAAAAAATAAACATCATCAAAATTAAAAGCTCTGCTCTTCAAAAAACAATCAGGAAACAAGAGAATGAAAAGACAAGCCACAGAATGGGAGCAAATATTTTCAAATCATGTATCTGAGAAAGGACTTGTGTTCAGAATATCTTAAGAAAACATGTAACCAAATTAAAAATGGGCAAAATATTTGAACACACATTTCACCAATGAAGACTTATGGATGGCAAATAAGCACATGAAAAGATGCTCAGTGGGGTTAGTCATGGGGGAGATGTGGACAAAAGTCACAACAAGATGCCACGACATACCCCTTAAAAGGGCTAAAATTAAAAAGACCAATCATATCAAGGGTTGGCAAGGGTGTATGGAAGGTGAGACTCACAGGCATTACTGGCAGCAATGTAAAATGGTACAGTTCCTTTGAAAGACCAGCTGGTAGTTTCTTAAAAAGTTAAACAGACAGCTGTTCCCTCTCCCAGGTGCTTACCCTGCCAAGAATGGAGGTTTTCCCCCCTGTTGGTTAATGGTGAAGCGATGCATTGCGGTATGATCCACACAACAGATTACTACTCAGCAATAAGAGGAATGAACTCTTGGTAGGCACAGCGACACGGATGGATCGTGAGACGGTGCTGAGCTCCAGGGGCCAGACCAAAATGAACGCATACTCTATGGCCTTATTTATACATGATTCCAGCAAAGCTAAACCAATCCATGGTGACTCAGAACATCTCCGTGGCTGGCTGGGAAACTAGAGGGAACTTTTAGGGCCAATGGGTATGTGATTGTTATCCACTCTACACATGTAGGGATAGGGGCACAGGCTGGTATTTCTCAAACCGTGTACTTTAGATGCAATTTACTCAACAGCAATTGTGCCTTGAAGGAAGGAAGTATAGACAGGAAGCAGAGACGACTTCTTCAAGGAGTTAGTTACATATACCACAAAGGGAAAGAGAGAAAGAGAGAAACTGGGCTGTTGCTGGGAAGGGATGGTTTTGGCTTAAGATGTGAGACCCCACAGCATGTTTACTCACGGACGGGAAGAGCCGAGGCAGGAGGAGAAAGTGCTAATACTGTGGAGGGAGGGCACACATGCAGAAGTGACATCCGTGAGAAGCAGAGGAGGTCACCCTGCTCGTGCAGGGCGTGGGCTCCGGTGGCAGCATGGACAGTCTGTCCCCAGTGGCAGGAGGAAGGCAGGGGGCGCGGGCACGGGGACAGCTGGGCGGGTGGGTGGGGTGGGGTGTGGCACTTCGGACAAGGTCTCTGGACTATTTTTGGTTTCTCAGTAAAATCAAAAGTAAGGTCACTGGCCCAGAGTGAAGAAGGAGAAGTTCTGGAGACTCGAGAGGAGGCCATGTGAACCAGATGTCCTGGAGAGCAGGACAGAGTGTGAGGCACTTGGAGGCCAGAGGAGGCCGGTGCTCCTAAATTTTCTAGTGGCTCCAAGCCCTACGGTTAGACAGATCCCTCCACTTGCTTCCTGCTGCCGAGGGGCTGCTAACGTGCTTGGGATGGAGACCCTGCTCTTCAGACCTCAAACCCACCAGAGGTCTGGCTGACTTCCCAACAGTCCCCGCTCTCCATGGCCCACGCGTCCTTTCTTCCCCACATTCCTCCCTGCCTGACAGTGTCCTGCGGCTGCTTTCCCCACGGCCCACCCTCGCTGTGGGCCTCCTCCTTAGAGTAGCACCCGGGACACAGTACCTGCTGAAGGGACGACGTCTCCTCTCCTCCCATGAAAAGCTTCCATTTCTTTATGCCCTACATCCCTGTGTCCACTTCTCCTGTTGGCCCCCAGGCTTCACCACCGTGCTCTGTGTCCTGGGTGACTGTGCAGGTTCACCCTACGGGCAGCTTGCTTTTTTTGGCTCGACAGACAATAGTGAGGTCCCAGGATTTATTCTCTGCCCAGGTTCCCCGTGGTCACCTGCGGCTGGCTGCCTCTGAAGGTCACCACCCAGCTGTCTCTCCTTCCCGCCTCTCCCCTCATTCCTTCAGGGTGAGGAGTGGGCACACTTCTGGGATGAGCCTCAGGTAGACCATCCTTCATGATTTCCTTACACCCTGCCTTGGCCTGTGTAAATAATCCTTTTATTAAATCCCTTGGAAGGCGGCTAATTTGTGCACACCATCTGTTTCCTGCTGGGACTCTGACAGAACCCTATCTGTGAATGATGATTTTAATAACTCTCCAAATTCCATTAGTGCCTTGCTACTCCGATGTGACCGAGGGCCAATGGCACCCCATCAGCAGGGGCCTGTAAGGAATGCAGACCCTCGGGTCCCACCTCAGACGCACGGGATGGGGTTAGCTCTGACTGCCAGGCATGCCGAAGTCCACACAGTGGGCCAGGCGAGTACTCGAGTTTACGGAGGCTCTTCCGGCTACAGAAACCCTGGAGACTCAGAGACGAGTTGAGGCAATGGAGTCTCACACATCAGGAAGTCAGGAAGGAGACAGACTTGCACAGGCATTTAATGGGACCGAGGAGAAAGTAAAGCCTCACGGAGACAAGCCCTAGAGGGTCCATGTGGCTCTCAGAGACCTCAGCAAGAGGGGTCTGCAGGTCTTCACTGCTCCCAGGCCCAGATCCTCTACCTCCCATGGATTTGCCTCACATGCCAGGACCAGCTGGCTCCCTCACCACTTCCTCTGCTTCTGCCAGAGTTCTCCTTCACTCACAGCAGTGCCTCCCTAACTCCTAATCTGAGCTTACTTTCCATCTACCGTGTTCCCTGGTCTGTCTCCCAACTCCATCCCTCTGACTACCTAAATTTCAGTTTCTGAGAGTAAGAATGTTACTTGCCCAACTTGTCCCTGTTTGGACCTTTTCGTACCAGCCTCTCTCGCAGGCTCATGGCTGGCCTTGGGGTTGGCTGCCAAGTCCTGATTCAGCAGGCATGGGGTATTAGCCTATAAAGCGTGTCTGCCCTAGGCTGTCTGATCGGCAGGGGCCGGGGAAGAAAAATCACACCATGATCACACTTCTGGTTAAAATGGTCTTAGGGGATAGGAAACGAGGTCTCTGAACATCAGTAGCAGGCCCCTTCCCTTGGACCTGCAGCACCCCCCCCCCCCCATCCCCGCTTCTTCCCTACCGTCCCCACCGCCAGGAACATCTGCAACCCCTGGCAGACTCTGACAGGCATGGAGATGACTTTTCAGGTTCAGGGTATTTCAAATGTTGTATAACAAAATTAATTACATTTTTTATAGCTCCAAACAAATCTAAAATGCCATGTTAAGCTTATGAGATGGCAGTCCTCCAAAGGCTTCTGCTGCTGGCTGTATCTGCTCTAGGAGACTCATGCAATTTTAGAGATCATCTTATACGAGTGGGTCTGACGAATGGCCTTGTGGCCTTGGGGAAGCATCAGGCGAGAATGAGGCCTCTGGGTCCTAGGCCACGTCATTACCTATGTCCTCCCCACTTCCTGCACTCCAGCAACAACACTCTCCCATGGAAAGTCATCTTTCTTTTTCCACCTTTTTTCATAATCCATGAAAATGATGAACTCCCCACCACCCCCCACCCCACCCATGGTAGCAGGGGAGGGAACTGTTTGTATTTCACAAGTACAGAGCCTGGCATATGGTAGTTGCTGAATTTATTAACATTTATTGAATGGATGAATGTTCTTGTTCATTGATTCTGTGTTTTTCTTAACTTTTCTCTGTGGAAAAACCCCCAAGTCTCAGTGGGTTTCTTGTGCCCCAAGACTTAGAGGGAACACAGTGGTTATAGGTCTGTGCGACCTGCCCTGTGATCGCCTTGCACCCAGAGAGAGGCAGTATTCTCTCTCTGCTCCATATTGGGCTCAAGGTAGAGGGCTGATAGCCACACCAATGCACCTTAAAGGCTTTGCTTCTAAAAGGCACATGGGCATTTCCACCACATTCCATGTGGGCTAACGGAAGTCTCATGGACAGGCCCAATGGGAGCGGAGGGAGAAAGGATGCTTTCCAAAGGGAGGAAAGAGGGTGCAGTGAATATTTGCTCAAAAATAACACCACACAAGAACACTGAACAAAATCTATCATGCATTGTTTATCTGAGTTTTCTACCAACACTATTCTGATTTTTTAATGAGTTTTCAAAACAAGCAAACTAAAATCCCCTACAATGTATGTATTAGCCAGGATCCATTCAGTTCCAAGGACAGAATACAACTCAAACTAGTTTATGAACCAAAGGCCTGGCAATATATTTATTCAATGTTTATAAATATGGAATAATAAAACCACTCTATTTCCTCTATTTGGGTTAGAACAAACAAATCTGAAACTGCACAGAGTGAGTTCAATGGTAAGCCTTCAGTTTACATACTCTTAGGTCCTTCTGTCCTTTGGAGATAGTCAAGGCCAAGAGATCCTATACCAGAATCTCCAAAATCTTTCCAGGTTGTTGTACCCTAAATTCCTTTGCCATCTATAGTCATTCTTCCCCATAACAGCCATTTTATCCAGTTCTCATTTCCATCATGCTATATCCTTCCTACCAGAGGTGACAATGCAATGTGCTACAACATACATTTTAACAAACTGTTTGGACTATTCCTGTTCATTCATTAATTCCATAAACATTTACTGAGAATCCATTATGGGGCTGGTACTGTATTTGGCTCTGGGGGTTACGCAGGATGGTAAGCACGGTCCAGAAAATTGTCACATAACAGGGGGGACTTATAAACAATGTCTGGAACAATGCATGATAAGCACCAGAGTGGAAGTAAGAAACAGCTAGGAAGAAACACGCTCAGCTCAGTGCTACGCCTAGAGAAATAGGAGGCTGGAGCACCGTGACCAGCTGGGAGGCCACTGGTGTGATCAAAGCACATCAGGAGGAGAATGTGACCCCAGACCAAAGTCAGAAGCTGGGAAGGTAAGGAACAAACCATGCTGAAGAGTCATATGAAGAAGAATCAATAGAATCCGCAAAGTGAAGGGTGGTCAAGGGAGAGGCTGAGAGTCACTGAGTTTCCTGGTGTCACCCACGAGGGATACTAATTACACAAGCAGGAGAAACTTTTCAGAGACAATATAGATTCTGGTTGAGTTGGAATTGTTTTGGGGATATCCAGGTGGGACTCTCCCTTCCTTGGATTCATGAGTGGTTTGGACCAGTTATCGAAAATTATTTGTGTTTTACACATAGAATGAGAGGGAGCCAAGGGAGAGAATAGTGAGAGGGTGATAAATCTATGGTAAAACCAACATGCCAAGGCCCAGATTTCCTTCCCCACAAAAAATGTGACAGTTATTCATAACCAAAAACAGGCTCTGGCTTGATCTGCTTCTTACTCATTATCAGGAGCTAGCTCTGGGTGGGACGCTGCAGAGTGAGCTGAACAAGGCTCTTACAGAAGACCTACCGCCTGCTGGGTGCTTACTAAGGCACTGGTTTTGGATCACAGTCTTCAGATTCAGGACTTCCATAGACTTCAAAAATGGATATGAAAACTCCAAGTGTAAGTTAAATGGCATCTTTAGGAAGGCTAATCTAAGAATATGAAAAATTCACTGTCAGGAATTGGCCAGGCACTTTTCTCTCAGGAACCTTCCCCCGAGAGTGTTCTCGTATTACTGGACACAATGAAAACATTAATATTTTATAGGAAATATGTTTATTATTGATCATCGCAATTCAAAAATACTCTTTTCTCAGGGCTGGTCCATCATACTCTGTCTCTTTAGAGATATTAAATACATCAAAACTGTGAGCAATTTTGTCTTACAGTACATAGAAATTTCTGTGTGGTAAGCAAGACAGGAATTTCTAATAATGAAACAAGATCTCCAGAAGTTGCTGGTAAATCAAAGCGAGCATCTCCAATGACAGGATGAAGGAATTCATGGGTAAAATCTAACAGAGCACATGCTGGAAAACGGGATCAAGAAATTTTATAATCCACCTGTACTCTGAGTTCGCTCTGAGATAGTACAAAGCACATCCTGTGAAAGGGGCTTAGAGATCTAATCGCTTCAGTCTGGAGGAAAGATCCTTTGGGCGTGGGACTCATGTCATCCAAGCGTTCCACAGCCACTTGTTTTTCCAACTTGTTTTTCCATCATCGTGACCAGAGGTTTCACAGAGAAGAGCACGGAATATCTAGCTTTGACTTTTAAGCAGATGTAACACCAGCTCTTCATCCTCTGCTAAAGAGAGACCTGTATCCAAAGGCTCTAAGGTCTCCCACTTGGCCTTCTTTCTGTTACGATTTGTGGGTCCCACGTCTTCCATTCCGCTGTTGTTCCTTTTTCTCACTCCCTGCTTCTTCTTGGTATCACTGGTGGGAACAAATCCAATGATTTACTTGATAAATAACTAAATCCATTATGAAATCAAACACTTCAAATAGGACAAAACTACCAAAAACAGATAGTTGGTAAAGTGATATTATTCAAGAGAGAAAGAAACCGTAACAACATAAGGATATCTATGTCATAAGTACCTTCCCATTAATACATGGGGGTGTGTGTGTGGGGGGGAGAGGCCCTACTATGCATCAGGCACTGTGGGGTACTATGTACACATGGTCTTGTCCAATCCTCACAATTCTAGAGAGTTATGAGTATAATATCCACAGTTTGGGGACACCGATGGCCTGTACTCTGGCTCCTATTTGTGCTTGTCCTGCCGCATCAACCACCTCTGTTCAAAGTTAGGTTATCCTTTAAGTAGCAGTCTGCAGGCTCACAGATATCAGGATACCAGACAACTAATACCTGTTGTATTAAGTTGTGATATATAGAACATGAGTAAAATAGAACCTCAAATGTTGCATTATTTTTTTTTAAAGATTTTATTTATTTATTTGACAGACAGAGATCACAAGTAGGCAGAGACAGAGGCAGAGAGGAGGAAGTAGGCCCCCTGCCAAGCAGAGAGCCTGATGTGGGGCTCGATCCCAGGACCCTGAGATCATGACCTGAGCCGAAGGCAGAGGATTAACCCACTGAGCCACCCAGGCGCCCAAATGTTGCATTATTTAAGACATCAAATAAACTACCCCATTTAAAATCTGTACCTAGAGGGAGGAGTCAAGATGGCGGAGAAGTAGCAAGCTGAGACTGCTTCAGCTAGCCGGAGATCAGCTAGATACCTTATCTAAAGATTGCAAACACCTGAAAATCCATCGGCAGATCGAAGAGAAGAAAAACAGCAATTCTGGAAACAGAAAAACAACCACTTTCTGAAAGGTAGGACCTGCGGAGAAGTGAATCCAAAGCGACGGGA